>NC_060195.1:61533445-61698445 GCF_021184085.1 Oncorhynchus gorbuscha
TCAGGCTGCATCACATCCGGCCGTTATCGGGCGTCACATAGAGCGGACAATTGGCCCAGCGTCGTCAGGGGTAGGCCTCATTGTAATAAGAATTTGTTCTCTAGTTCCATACGCTCATTTCTTCAATGGATCACGGTGTAGGTTGTATCCATAAAAATGCCATGTATTGTATGTATTATTTAAACTACATTGTGATTAACCATGTGACAATAATTTTGAGAAATGAAAACTGTTCCACGAAAGTACACAGTATTAAAATAATCATAACTGGTAGAAATGTAGATAACTTGTAAGCTTCCCCAATCTTGAAACTCACAAGCTGTCTTTATCATAACACCCATTACCAAAATGTGTGAAGGCGCAAGTGCACTGGAGTGTTCCGGAAAACGGGCCCGCCTTAAAATCAAAATGCCAGTCCAACTGATTCGTTTCTGGCGCCTGCCCTGTTCACATTGTCACTCATCAGCGGCGTATGAACGGCGACTACTTTGTCAACCTTAATTCCAGCTAGGTCAAGCATGCACCAGCCACTTTGAAGGTTACTAACTAGTATTTACTTTGAAGTCATGTCTACTTTGTAGGGTTCTAGGATAACAGTTAGATAAGACAGCTCTGGAGTGTAGTGGTTAGGGTGAGGATGAAGTATGTGTGGCACTGCTGCAGTGTCAGAGAACAAACACACACACACAAATGTATAATTGTAGTAATCTCCAGTTTTATTTCTCAGTAAGGTTTCTGCTACAGTGTTATTGTAGCTCAGGGTTGAGTTGAACTAAGACTGTTCCTCTCTCCAGAGAGTAAGCTGAGCTGGATTTACAAAACAAGGAAGGAGAAAGGGGAGTGTGAAATAAACAGATGAAAGATTGTCTTAATAGTGTTGGGTTTCAATGTGGTAACAGTGAATCTGGAACTGATTTTGAACCATTCAACCCTGCTGAATGGTAACCGAACTGGTGACGAGCCGTACCTGGGATCCAGTGGTACTGGAGCTGTTTTAATGAACCCAAAGGAAAACTGATTCAAGCATTCTCTTCGGTATCTTCGGAAGAGATTAGTTTGTAGCACACATCTTGACCTTCCTCAGAGATGTAGAAAGAACAGCGATGTGGCACAGACTCAGATGGCTGGGCGTTTGTGTGTCCAGTGGCAGATACAGGAAGCAGAGGCCATAGTCCGTCTTCTTTAACCCCCCACACAGTTATCTGGGCCGAGGGGGTTGGTCTTCAGTAACAGAATGGGCAGCGCGGTCAGAGCGAAAGAAGAAGAGGGGATAACATTGTTTCACATTCTCATTTGGCTAGATAGAAAGTTCCAGATGCCTCCCAGAGAAAACAAACATGGAGGAATGTCTGGTGAGATATGACACATGATCAACTTCCTCCTTACCTCTGACCTCACAGGAAGGAGGAACCTAAGAAGTGTTCCTGTCATTCTACAGACTAGACGCCAAAATACGTACACAACTCCACTGTCCTACTAGTCACACCCAACAGCTAACACACACACACACACAAATTGATAAAATCTAGACAATAGAGAGATTGCAATAGGGAGACAGAGTACTGATCTTCTTCCTGCTCTATGGCTGTAGTACTCCTCTGTACTGTCAGAACCCTGGTTATTTTCCACACAGAAAAAGTCAATACCCCCTCACTCTCTCTCTCTCACACACACATAGTTGGCACAGAGAGATGGTGAGTGTGTGTAGAGAGAGAGTCAGTAAAACAGCAGCAGAGTATCTTCTCTAACTCTAGTTCTGCGCAAAACCCAGAAAATCAAATAGATAACAAACTAACCCAACAACATTTGGTATCAGTCTATAGTTTGATGCAGATGCTCTTCTAACCCCAAGCGACATAAATAACAGTAAGAACTTAGAGCAATGGCAGCTGTTTTAGGTCTCATGTTCACTTCCAGAGAAAGTTTGATGTCCCAAGGTTTTTAAAGGACTGTGACCCCCCCCCATCACAGCAAACTTCTGGGAAGAAAGTGAAAAACATTGACACAATGTGAAACTGTATTAATTTAGATTCCTTAGAATGACCCGTAGAATGAACATGATCATTGTCTGCCAATCAGATTCTTCAAGGGGTGTGTACAGGTCTTACAACAGTAATCTGTCCCATTCACACAATCACCAGTCAATATTGAATGATCTAAAGGTCCATATGAAATTATGGATACATCAGGCCCTTTTGTTATGCATATAACAGCAGATTGCTTGGTTTGGGAGGCGTTTGGTTGGTATTTTTGTTAAAAGAGTGTGTTGCAGAAATAACTCAATGTGCCTGTGTGTGTGTGTGTGTATAAAGTTTATTTGTCTGCAGTGATAACAAGGCAAAGGAGAGGAGAAAATAGTTAAACAGAGAAAGAAAGAGGATAGAGAGAGTGAGTAAAAGAGGGATGGTAGAATGAGAGAGGGAGAGAAAGAGATGGGAGAATGAGAGAGGGAGAGAAAGAGGGATGGTAGAATGAGAGAGGGAGAGAAAGAGGGATGGTAGAATGAGAGAGGGAGAGAAAGAGGGATGGTAGAATGAGAGAGGGAGAGAAAGAGGGATGGTAGAATGAGAGAGGGAGAGAAAGAGGGATGGTAGAATGAGAGAGGGAGAGAGAGAGGGATGGGAGAATGAGAGAGGGAGAGAAAGAGGGATGGTAGAATGAGAGAGGGAGAGAAAGAGGGATGGTAGAATGAGAGAGTGAGTAAAAGAGGGATGGTAGAATGAGAGAGGGAGAGAAAGAGGGATGGTAGAATGAGAGAGTGAGTAAAAGAGGGATGGTAGAATGAGAGAGGGAGAGAAAGAGGGATGGTAGAATGAGAGAGGGAGAGAAAGAGGGATGGTAGAATGAGAGAGAAGAGAGGGATGGTAGAATGAGAGAAAGAGAGAAAGAGGGATGGTAGAATGAGAGAGGGAGAGAAAGAGGGATGGTAGAATGAGAGAGGGAGAGAAAGAGGATGGTAGAAGGAGAGAAAGAGGGATGGTAGAATGAGAGAAAGAGAGAAAGAGGGATGGTAGATTGAGAGAAAGAGGGATGGTAGAATGAGAGAAAGAGAGAAAGAGGGATGGTAGAATGAGAGAGGGAGAGAAAGAGGGATGGTAGAATGAGAGAGGGAGAGAAAGAGGGATGGTAGAATGAGAGAGGGAGAGAAAGAGGGATGGTAGAATGAGAGAGGGAGAGAAAGAGGGATGGTAGAATGAGAGAGGGAGAGAAAGAGGGATGGTAGAATGAGAGAAAGAGGGATGGTAGAATGAGAGAAAGAGAGAAAGAGGGATGGTAGATTGAGAGAAAGAGGGATGGTAGAATGAGAGAAAGAGAGAAAGAGGGATGGTAGATTGAGAGAAAGAGAGAAAGAGGGATGGTAGAATGAGAGAAAGAGGGATGGTAGGAATGAGAGAGGGAGAGAAAGAGGGCTGGTAGAACAGAGGGAGAGAGAGGATGGTAGAATGAGAGGGAGAGAAGAGGATGGTAGAATGAGAGAGGGAGAGAGAGAGGATGGTAGACGAGAGAGGGAGTAAAAAGAGGGATCGAGAATGAGAGAGGGAGAGAAAGAGGGATGGTAGAATGAGAGAGGGAGAGAAAGAGGGATGGTAGAATGAGAGAGGAGAAGAGGGATGGTAGAATGAGAGAGGGAGAGAGAGAGATGGTAGAATGAGAGAGGGAGTAAAAGAGGGATGGTAGAATGAGAGGAGAAAAGAGGGATGGTAGAATGAGAGAGGGAGAGAAAGAGGGATGGTAGAATGAGAGAGGGAGAGAGAGAGGGATGGTAGAATGAGAGAGGGAGTAAAAGAGGGATGGTAGAATGAGAGAGGGAGAGAAAGAGGGATGGTAGAATGAGAGAGGGAGAGAAAGAGGGATGGTAGAATGAGAGAGGAGAGAAAGAAAGGATTGAGGAAAAGCTTTTTCTAAATCAGATCCAGTTTGTCGACTAGGCACATTCCTACTATATTAATGACACAGTGAGGAAGCTGGGCTATGGCCTACGAACACACACACACGCCAACAAAAACACAAGTATGCACACGCACACTAATAAAAACACAACCCTGTATCACTCTTATCTGAACTGGGAATAAAAAAACCCCAAAGTTCTCTTGTCACTAATTGTAGACTGATTACTGCTACCCCCAGAGACCACTATCTAGAGAGAGAGAGATAGAGAGAGAGAGAGATAGAGAGAGATAGAGAGATAGAGAGAGGGTGGAGGCAGGAGAGATGAAAGAAAATAAGCAACTGGAGAGATTAAGGAGGAAATATTGAAAGAAGAAAAGAGAAAGAGTGATTTTACTGTCGTCAGACCCCAGGCCCAGACACACAGCCCTAAGTCTGTCAACAAACATGGTTACTGTCATCTTTTTTTAAATGATTTTTTAAAACCTTTATTTAACTAGGCAAGTCAGTTAAATATTTACAATGACGGCCAAACCCTAACCCGGCGACGCTGGGTCAATTGTGAGCCGCCCCTATGGTACTCCCAATCGCGGCCAGTTGTGACACAGCCTGGAATCAACCAGGGCCTGCAGTGAAGCTATATCACTGAGAATCAATGCCTTAGGGACCGCTGCTCCACTCGGAATGTCAGACCCCAGGTCCAGATACACAGCCCTCTGAGACTGTCAACAAACATGGTTATGCCACGAGGTGTTAACAGCTTAACTGTTAAACAACCCTACTCTCTCACTCACTAAATACCATGAGAGAAAGAGAGCAAGGGAGTGGGGAGGAAGACAAAAGAGTGGGGAGGAAGACAAAAGAGTGGGGAGGAAAGACAAAAGAGTGGGGGAGGAAGACAAAAGAGTGGGGGAGGAAGACAAAGAGTGGGGGGAGGAAGACAAAGAGTGGGGAGGAAGACAAAAGAGTGGGGGAGGAAGACAAAAGAGTGGGGGAGGAAGACAAAAGAGTGGGGGAGGAAGACAAAGAGTGGGGAGGAAGACAAAGAGTGGGGGAGGAAGACAAAAGAGTGGGGGAGGAAGACAAAAGAGTGGGGGAGGAAGACAAAAGAGTGGGGAGGAAGACAAAGAGTGGGGAGGAAGACAAAGAGTGGGGAGGAAGACAAAAGAGTGGGGGAGGAAGACAAAAGAGTGGGAGGAAGACAAAGTGGGGGAGGAAGACAAAAGAGTGGGGGGAGGAAGACAAAGAGTGGGGGAGGAAGACAAAGAGTGGGGGAGGAAGACAAAAGAGTGGGGGGAGGAAGACAAAAGAGTGGGGGAGGAAGACAAAAGAGTGGGGGAAGACAAAAGAGTGGGGGAGGAAGACAAAAGAGTGGGGAGGAAGACAAAGAGTGGGGGAGGAAGACAAAAGAGTGGGGGAGGAAGACAAAGAGTGGGGGAGGAAGACAAAAGAGTGGGGAGAAGACAAAAAGAGTGGGGAGGAAGACAAAAAGAGTGGGGGAGGAAGACAAAAGAGTGGGGAGGAAGACAAAAAGAGTGGGGAGGAAGACAAAGAGTGGGGGAGGAAGACAAAGAGTGGGGAGGAAGACAAAGAGTGGGGAGGAAGACAAAAGAGTGGGGGGAGGAAGACAAAAGAGTGGGGAGGAAGACAAAAGAGTGGGGGGAGGAAGACAAAAGAGTGGGGGAGGAAGACAAAAGAGTGGGGAGGAAGACAAAAGAGTGGGGGAGGAAGACAAAAGAGTGGGGGAGGAAGACAAAGAGTGGGGGATAGGGGAAGAAATGGATGAAGAGGGAAAGATGTGGAGGGAGTGGGAGATAGAGGGGTAGGAGACTGTCCACCAAAATGTCTATTCTAAACTACAGATCTCTAGTATTGAGAGTCCAGTACAAGTCCGAACATGCACAGCCCGGCTCCACACAAACGCAGCAATCACACTGGAAGCAATAGGGAAAAGCCCAACAAGCAGGACACTTTCCATGGAAGACCAGTCAGAAGAACAGTGTTCTGTTACAAGTGTGTGGTACACACACACACACACACACACACACACACACACACACACACACACACACACACACACACACACACACACACACACACACACACACACACACACACACACACACACAGATCATGTTTTTAAAATGGTCATCATAAAATGAATTGTAACTGTGAAATTGTAAACTTAAAATCATAGTAAATGTGATTATGCAATTTGATGACTAGCAAATGATGACTAGCCTACAATCTACAATACTTGAATCAATACAGAATACAGATCATTGTTACACCACTCCACCAGGCACTGTGACCACCTGTAATGTGCTGACAGACAATGATAGAATCCATTAAACAAGCTATAACACGAGCAATGCGGACTCTCTTCCTCTTACAATACTATTGCGGTGTGTCTGTCTACCAATGTGTAACACAAAACACATGTTCTTATGACTGGCCTGTAATGGAAAGTGTCCGACATGCTGGGCTTTGGCCTGCGGCTTGTGTGTGTGTGTGTGTGTGTGTGTGTGTGTGTGTGTGTGTGTGTGTGTGTGTGTGTGTGTGTGTGTGTGTGTGTGTGTGTGTGTGTGTGTGTGTGTGTGTGTGTGTGTAGCCTGCCTAAACATTGTTTACAGTCCCCACCGTCTCAGTCTTATCCAGCATTTACCCAATAAACAATTATACATAAACAACTATTTTATTGATTTATCGGTGGCTAGTGCTACCCTATTGCATTGCGCATGTGCAGACGGCAGAGAGAGCGAGTTGTGTCCTTGGTTATTACAACAAATAATGTTATATCAGCCATGTTGTTGGAGAGAGAGAAATAGGCATCAACCGATAACCACACAGAAAACATCAACTAGAATCAGCATATTTTCTTGGGAACTGGTAGCTCCATCTTCACGCTTCTACTCTCTCCGAAGAAGAATTATCAAAATTGCAACGTTATTGGGAGAAGTTTAGTTGCAGGGGTAAGAGAAAAATAGGGTGAACAATCAGATGTGCTTGTTCTTCCGGATTTCGCTCCCGTAGTCTACCTGGCCTACCGTTTAGGCCTACGCTCTATAGGTGAGTCGGGGAAAGACGCAACTGTAGTATACACCACACACACAGTGTCCAGCGCTGTCAACACACGGACATATGTGGGTCGCGCATTGTCCAAAAGCAAGCAGAGATAACGGAAGAAAAAACTTCTGAAATCGTTCCTTTACGGAAAGTTGAGAATGGGCTCTTTCCCAACTAAAGGCGCGTGTGCGTTTACACTCCCCAGAGCTGACGTCAGAACTCGTGTGAAAAAAAAGTGAACCAGACCGCAGGGTGGAGTCAGAGGATGAAGAGATTGTTTTTGAAGAGATGAAGAGATAAAGCAGTTGCAGCAACATCCAGAAAAAAATGAGAAAAAGATGCAAAATAATTGAGATGTGTCATGGAATATGTAGTGTTTTCTGATAACGTATAAAATAAACGACTTTTACCTCCCCATATCAATCAATCACATGTATTTATAAAGCCAATTTTACATTAGCCAATGTCATGCAAAGTGCTATAGAAACCCAGCCTAAAACCCCAAACTGCAAGCAATGCAGATGTAGAAGAAAATGGCTAGAAAACTCCCTGAAAGGCAGGAACCTGAAGAAACATAGCGAGGAACCAGGTTCGAGGGGTGGGCCAGTCCTCTTCCTCTACATGGCCAAGATGTTAAAACATTCATAGATGACCAGCAGGGTCAAAATAATAATAACTCACAGTGGTTGTAAGGATGCAACAGGTCAGCACCTCAGTAGTAACTGTCAGTTGGCTTTTCATAGCCGATCATTCAGAGTTAGAGACAGCAGGTGCGGTAGAAAGAGAGTTAGAAACAGCAGGTCTGGGACAAGGTAGCATGTCTGGTGAACAGGTCAGGGTTCCATAGCCGCAGGCAGAACAGTTGAAACTGGAGCAGCAGCACAACAAGGTGGACTGGGGACAGCAAGGAGTCATCAGACCATGTAGTCCTGGAGGCATGGTCCTAGGCTCAGGATCCTCCCAAAGAAGAGAAAGAATTAGAGGGAGCATACTTAAATTCACAGGACACCGGATATCAGGAGAAATACTTCATCACGACTGCTGATCGTCCATGAGGCATAAATAGTCATTGCTTCAGCCAAATGCCGTTACAGCGCAAGCAACACAAAGGAAAAGGGTAGCAGTTTAAGAAAATATAGTTCGCATAACTGTATTCACGCCTAATTCAACCAGAGCCTCTGGGAACCATTCTTCTTTCACAATACGACTTTCAAGCCGACTGTCTCTCACAGTCAGAGGCTCTGTATGATTCCAGATCCTTTGTTTCTTTGCCGCTCCCAACATTGCGTGCCTGTAACCAGTTGTTGTAAAAACATTGATCATGCCGTCAAATTGAGCATGTATTTCATTGGCTACGATATTGGGCATGAAAGATGGAAAAACTCAACTTTAAAATAAAAGCACATGGGGTAACGATATGTCATCTTTGCACTTCAGCCGAAAATGGCAGATCTAGAACTCATTTTCTATGCACATTTGCTAGTCACCTAAAAAATAAAGTGTTTTAAACATGCAAATAATGAAGCCTACGTAGTATTATGGGGCTCCAAGGCACCGCATCGCAGTGCCAGCTGCCAATTGCACTTGGCACAGCTGATGACGTCACTGCATTCAGGGCAGGGCACACTGGGCCCAGTCTGGGCCAGGTGAGCATGGAGCCACCTCTTCCCACACTAGCGTGACGCCTTGAGGCCGGCAGAGCCAAATGTAAGGTGTTTCTTCTGACACATTGGTGGCACGCCAGACGCGGAAATAACAATACCTTCCCCGAGACACCTTTAAGGAATACCAATCTTCACTCTCCCTTGCTTGGATGGCTATTAAAGTGACAGCCCCCACTGGATGTCATAGAATGCACTGTTTAAACGCCGATAAGAGTTTGTTAAATGACTTAAATGTAATGTGTCGGTCGCTGGGCACGTTAGTGCGTACAGCCAGCTGCTAGCTCGTTTCTCCTGAGCCACGAGACAAGACTGTAACATGAAACTGGGAGAAAAGGGCAATATTTACGTAGCCTAACATGTGCCATGCTTTAAATTTATTTCTGAAGAAGTTCCCTGCTCAAATTGATAGCGACAACTGTCTTCATTGATTGCGCTGAATTTAAAACACCACATGGGAGACAGGGCAATATGGTTTTTCGTTCCAGTGAGGGAACAGTTGAAACGAGTTTATTGCCCAAAGCCAAATTAAACTTGGTTTCTTTCATTGCCTCCTTTATCATATGGTTCTGTAAAATTTCGTTCCTAAGTCAGTTAGATCACCACAAGAATGAAATTAGAATAATGGAAGAATTATTTACTCAGCCTTTGCTCAATACTTCACTGGGCCAGAGCCATACTCAATTAGTATTTGTAAGATGCCAGAATTGCCAATTTGGGCCTTCACAAAGCTTCCACATATTGCGATTCACCATTTCCTGACACTGAGTCAGCTAGGTTTTCCTTGCGCACACGCTTTTCTGCCCACAAATGCTTAGATTGAGGTCAAGCCAGAGGCCATCATCATCTGACTTCTTGTCATCTTCGTCACCATTAGTCACGTCCCCAAATATCTATGTTAATCAGCTTAACTTCCCGATCTTTTTAGATGCCGTTTCAATATATCCAATATCATTTCCTGATGCCATCTATTTGGAGTATTCACCAGCAGCACACTTTCAATACACACTGTAATAGGCTGGGATGGTGTTCTCAGGCTTGCAGTCAAAACATAATGGCTGTCATTATGGCCAGTCACTTGTTTCAGACCAAAGGTTTTATCTTTAATCTCCATAGTTGTACCACTCTGTTATTTTATGAAAGAAGAGCAGTTTCAGCTGAGCGGGTTTTTCAGTTTGTATTGTTTCTCCAGTATCTTTCACAAGAACTTGCCGATGATTCTTCAGATCAAAGTATGTTCACAGAACGCAACTCCTTCCCTGAAGTGAAGTTGTCTCATTGGTATTTACTTGTGTACTATTGTTTGTACAGATGAACGTTGTACTGCCTTGTATATTTCATGAACCAGACTTGTGGAGGTTCATAATCCTTGGGCGGAGGTCTGGCCGAAATCTTGATTTCACGACGTCAAGCAGGCACTGAAGGGGCCTGAGTCGGGCACCACAGGCAATATCTTCTACTGACCACCTATGATTACCAGTCTATCAGAAGTTTAAAGTCATTTATCATCATTTTCGGACAGCTGCCACATAGCTAACTTATGTATGTAAATCTTCGACCACTGGAACATGTTGTGCAAGAGGCGAAATGTATCTGTTCACCATTGGGAGAGCTGTGCCGTCCACTGTGGCGGTTGAAAAAACGTTTTACACTCCACCTAAGTGGCTCAACCGTGTGCAGTAGAGGGAGCGAGAGAGGGAATATTATTGCACACATCCTTCTTTCTTCATCTGTCACACACCACACTACACAGTGTAATATATAAAGGCTTACATTCAGGTGGCTCGCCATGTATAATGTGCGTTGTAATTTACTGGTGCCGTAGTCACTTCAGTTCAGCTGCGCCGCAGCACTCAAACAACCACCTTTCTAGCCGTTGGACTGTGAACAGCACCAGCAACATGCTCAATGAAAGATCAGAGAGGCCTTATTATGAAACAGTGCCAGTACAGGAGACAAGAGTATGAAGAAGAGAAGGCCGGAGGAGGGAAATGTCTATTTGCCCTGTATTTTGCTGCAGGGGGCAGCTCAACAGACAACCACGACATGACAAATGATTTAATGAATAAGCAAATGCAGGCGCGAAGGCGAGCGCGCAGGTACGGCGCCTAAAGCCCGTTACTGGGTTGCGTACTCACTACGTTTTCTTCACGGCCTATGGGATCGCGCTAAGGCGGTCAGACTTCAGACCGGGAGGATGGGAGGAGAAGGCGAGAGAGGTGTGCGGCACGTAAAATGAACACTCCAGCTTCTGCAGCTGCGGCTCAAACGCTTATTCTCCGAGGTAAACCGACTTGCTGACAGGCTGTAGAGGAGGGGCAGCTAAGTGGGGAAAGCGTTGCGAGTTCTTGACGCACGGGGCTAATAGAGATTCCCGCCTTCCCGCTAATACCGGCACTTGTGGGTTACGGAGTTCGCACCACGTCAGCTGTAGAGAAGAGCATCACACACGTTATAGAAACAACAGAGCATGATATATAGCAGAAAAATAACACACAGATAGAGGTTACATACATTGAGGATGCGTGGTATCACAGCTTATGGGGAGGCGGGGCAGTGCCAGTAGAACGTCACCTTCATTGAGCTGAGCAGGCACTGTGCTGCTATTACTGACCTTCCTCATTGGGAGATAACACATCATGCACATATACACATCATTAACATACAAAAACATTGGCGAGTGTCAACCCAGAATTAGTCGTCAGCTGGGATCAGGCGACACCCCACAACATAGCGTGACATAAAGTACACCACAACAAACATCATAGAGCGTTTGACTAGTAATCAAACTGAATAGGGACAGAAAGAGAGCAAGTGATCCAGCCAGTCCAGTGGTGGAGCCAGGTGAGCTCACCCAGTTGCAGACTGACGTTCGAAGTGAACAGTCAGTCGTCGCGTGTGCGCTGCGCAGTGTGTCGAAGTCGCCGGAAGGCACATCTCTGGGTGAATAGGGATGGTAGTTGCGCCGAAGAGCCAACACAAAAATGACCGTGCCGAGGTTACCTTACCGGGATGACAGACTCGCATGGAGTGGAAGAGTGGTAAATACGCTACAATATGCAAGACAACATTCACAGCTTCCTTTCAGCTTATTATGTGCCTTGCTCCTCAGCAAGTTCTCTCCACAGGTTATTGCATTTCAGTCGTCTAACACAGTAATAGCATCATTTCTCTTCATTGGGAGACAAGTGCAAAGTCGTATTATTGGCGGATATTAAACAATGGCATAAACATGACATATGATGACCACTAGAACATTTGAATCTTCTCGTAATATGCCAACTGGCTCGGATTTAGTAATCCACTTGTTTTAATACTAATAGATGCTTATAGTAAATTCACGAGTTAGCAAAAGCCACATGCGCATACATTATCATGCCATATCACGCCGTACGCGTTCGCACTGACGCTTGCAGCGTCGTGGGGCCTCTTAGAGAAATGCTCGTTCGTAAATTCAGAGCGCACAGCTGACGATTAGAGTCCAGCAGCCTTCGATTAGTCGGTAGTCGAAAGCACTCCAAGAAAACTGCTGAAGCTTCGTTGGTTACTTCCAGACAGCAATTACTCTTACCCGATTAACTGCGCTAGTATAGTGGCCAGCCATGTCATCTGAGCCAGATCGCGGCGTTGCTGGCAACAATTTAATAACGCTTCCTGATACATATGGTCAACAGTAAGTTGTGTTCATAATATTGTTAAGTTTTTTTCTGCGTTGCGGAGGCTGAAAGGAGCAGGCGCTGTATACTTCACAGGCACCCACCAGACTCAGAGCTGGGTGCAGCCACAACCCTGATACCTGTCTGAGCACTGCTTTTTTTCACCTTATTTACCAGGTAGGCTAGTTGAGAACAGGTTCTCATTTACCCGTACCTGGGTTACATAAGCATAGCAGTGTGAACAACACAGAGTTACACATGGCAACATCAAAAGTCAACAGTAGTAGTGAAAAATTATAATGTGCAGGGCATAGAGCAGGCCAGCTATCAGCCGCAGACAACACGAGCGAGCGCTGATCGATGATCGGCGTAAGGTAGAGATATATGCGTAAAAGGCTGGCAGAATAAATGCGTAGTGTTATTTACCGTCAGACATGCAGTTGTTTGAGCTTATTGGTTAGCCGTTTCAGATAGTTGATAAAGCTTGAGTTGGTGAGAGCAAAGCCTCAACTCAGCTTATTTTTGCAATTAAGCCTGTCACAGGCAGAGAACCGGAGGTATGCCAATGAGGTGTTGGCTCTTCTCGGTAGAGTTATTTGGCGCAGCAGTGTTTCGAGCCCTCGACCATTCACAGAATGGCGCACACACACGCTCCCATTGCAAGCCGCTCGTTGCTCACATATAGCAGAGTACCGGGAATTAGCGCTTCTAACGAGTGCTGGCTTTGATATTGATGCTGGAGCTGCCACGGATGTGGTGTTGCCATCGATCAGTGAGCTGAGGGCGGAGCCTACATGGCCTGAATCATGACACATGGGCGAGACAGAGCCGACAGGTTGGCACAGTTGCAGTGGTGTAGAGATGGTGCTTATGACAAAACGATGGCACTGTGATACTGCACCAGCAGTACAGCACAGATGACACGCCGGTCGGTGATCGGTAGGAGGTCGTTTTTGCTTGTGTGTTGGCAGCTGGGAGGAAAGCACAGACAGGTCGACCGGGATTGGATTTTCGATTGGAGATGCTTGATGGGTCTGGAAGGAGTTTGCAGTCTCGTGCCAGACACTAGGCCTAGGTGTCCACATATCGGAACCATTCAGTGTGGTGATAGTCGTAAGCAAGCGGCAGTCAGCTTATCGGTGTTGAAAGCATGCATTTGGTTTACCAGTTTACATAGTTGAGGTCATCGAAAGGAAAGCTATTGAAGCCGATTGAGTAAGGCAGTTCACGACGGCCAAAGGCAGAATGGTGAATGTCAGATCAGCCTAGCAAGAGCAACATCATTGACAGTCGGCTACTCTCTTTATGCAGACGTCAGAGATTTCTATTTGACACACTGAACCCTGCCCGCAAGTACTGGTGAACCAGGTAGCGGTCAGTTGCTGAGCCCTCGCTCGGAATATGGCACTGACGTCGCAAGCTTCCGCGTCGACATGTTATGATGTCGCAGCGGCCTGAGCGTGGGCGTGTCTGCGATCGCCGGTGCCCGATGATAGGAAGGTACGTGATTCGAGACGGCACCTGCCTGCTGACTTGGCCGGCCATCTGATATGTGTTTGTTCCGGAGGACGCATTCACTCCCAGACGGCGAAAGCAGAATGAACAGGCCGGTATTGTGGCGGTGAGGTTTCAGGCCGAGGCCCAGATTGTCAAATATACGGTCTTCAGCACAGCAGCTCTTCGAACACGTTGATTTGGTGCCAGAACGCTGATATAACGTACCCAGAGGCTCATCGAAGTTGGCAAAACCATGAAACAGCAGCACAGTTAGTCACAAACGCCTCTATACAGAAAGCCTGGTCTGGCTCTCATGACTTAGCAATAATGAGTTAGGAGGTGTCTTTCATTTGTGCTGGAGGAGCAGCGCCTTTAGCCAGTTGCTTGGGTGCCCTGACTCGCCGTGCCCAGCTTGAACCGCTTCCGAGAGAGAACAATGTATGAACGTCTGTATTTTTGCTACTTCCAGATTGAATTTACGAACACAATCAAATAATAGTTAGCGAACGCCGCTTCTCGATGCCATTCGCGCCGCGATACACGCCAGACGCCGGGATCACGCCGTCGTCATCACACACCAGATAGAAAGGCTTTCATAAAGATTTGATTACTTTATTTGATCTTTAGCGTCTCCATTTGGACTACCTTCTAGTTATTTTTAACACGAAGACATTATTGAACCAATATATACAGCTCCAGAAATTCTGCATCTTATACGTAGGAAGGGGAAACACTGCTACACCGACAAATTCATCTATAATTTATAGTTTTCACAATATAACATGTAACACTGTTGCCTCACTGTGGATGTTTGCACTCTTCACAGTGTCTCCGGCCACCATATTCAGATAGCCTGAAAGAGCTGCAGCCTGACCCTGTTAAACAGCCAGGCTAGACAATTTGGACCCTTCATCTGTACTCCTCGTCATCCTTCTGTCGCCCGAGATTCCCCAAAGATTGGAAAGATGTCGCGGAGTCACGGGGAGTAGATTCAGTTCAAGCTACAGACCTATATTTGCCCAGTAGGCCTGCTCACGCTGACCATTTTTTGCCATCGCAATCTGGTTTCGCGTACCTGCCACGCAGCCATAATCCTTAACCCATATCATAATCGCCATCGCATAAGAAAGACATTACCGTACAGCCTTTCATCGACCCGGCCAGCGTTTGACCTCGTCAACAATCATTTATTAGCAGACAATATTTTCGTTTTCAATGATACGTCTTCGCCTGGTTCACCAACTCGATGTATTCAGGCCGGGTCGGAGGTCCGGCGTCTCTATGAGCAACCACTCTTCTTCTGTATCACTACTGCGCTGGTGATTACCTATTCACGATCACTATTTCGTATATTTTCTGGCTCCTTCTTTGGACACTGTGCTATCTGGTCCTCTCCAGACGTTACAGCACCGGCTTCAACTGCCAGAACGAACAAACTAGTATGCTATTCAACCGACATATCCTCACCAGCACACTACTCCTGGATGGCAACGGATAACTACAATACCTAGGTGTTCGGCTAGACAAATTTCTTCTTTCCAGACCACAGCAGCTCAATCGTACCACCGGTTTATCGCGTTGCCAGTCAAGTGAAGGAAGCTTTGTTGCGAAATAGGAAGCCGATTCTAGATTTAGTTTTTGATTGGAGATGCTTAGTGTGAGTCTGGAAGGAGAGTTTACAGTCTAGCCAGACACCTAGGTATTTGTAGTTATCCACGTGTTCTAAGTCTGAGCCATCCAGAGTAGTGATGCTGGATGGGCGGTTAGGTGCGGGCAATGATCGGTTGAATAGCATGCATTTAGTTTGATTTGCGTTTACGAGCAGTTGGAGGCCATGGAAGGAGAGTTGTATGGCATTGAAGCTTGTCTGGAGGTTAGTTAGCACAGTGTCCAAAGAAGGGCCAGAAGTATACAGAATGGTGTCGTCTGCGTAGAGGTGGATTAGATAATCACCAGCAGCAAGAGTGACATAATTGATGTATACAGAGAAGAGAGTCGGACAGAGAATTGAACCCTTTGGCACTCCCATAGAGACTGCCAGAGGTCCGGACAACAGGCCCTCCGATTTGACACTGAGCTCTATCAGAGAAGTAGTTGGTGAACCAGGCGAGGCAATCATTTGAGAAACCAAAGCTGTTGAGTCTGCCAATAAGAATGTGGTGATTGACCGAGTCAAAAGCCTTGGCCAGGTCGATGAAGACGGCTGTACAGTAATGTCTCTTATCGATGGCGGTTATGATATCGTTAAGGACCTTGAGCGTGGCTGAGGTGCACCCATGACCAGCTCGGAAACCAGATTGCATAGCGGAGAAGGTTTGATGTGATTCAAAATGGTCAGTAATCTGTTTGTTAACTTGGCTTTCGAAGACCTAAGACCTGCAGGTTAGGATAGATATAGGTCTGTAGCAGTTTGGATCTAGAGTGTCTCCCCCTGTGAAGAGGGGGATGACCGCGGCAGCTTTCCAATCTTTGGGAATCTCAGACGATACGAAAGAGAGGTTGATCAGACTAGTAATAGGGGTTGCAACAATTTTGGCAGATAATTTATGAAAGAGAGGGTCCAGATTGTCTAGCCTGGCTGATTTGTAGGGGTCCAGATTTTGCAGCTCTTTCAGAACATCAGCTATCTGGATATGGGTGAAGGAGAAATGGTGGGGGCTTAGGCAGGTTGCTGTGGAGGGTGCAGGGCAGTTCACCGAGGTAGGGGTAGCCAGGTGGAAAGCATGGCCAGCCGTAGAGAAATGCTTATTGAAATTCTCAATTATCGTGGATTTGTCGGTTGTAACAGTGTTTCCTAGCCTCAGAGCAGTGAGTTGCTGGTGCTCTTATTCTCCATGGACTTTACAGTGTCCCAGAACTTTTTTGAGTTTGTACTGCAAGATGCAAATTTCTGTTTAAAAAAGCTAGCTTTCCTAACTGCCTGTGTATATTGGTTCAATAATGTCTTCATTATGTTTAAGGGCTCTTGGAAGATTAGTCCAAATGGGGACTAAAAGAGATCCAAATAAAATTAATCAAATCTTTATGAAAGCCTTTCACATCACAGTGTGTGACATGACCGACGACGTGGATACCGGCGTCACCACAGCAACCACCAGGCGTCAGTATCAGCGTAAGCAAGGATAAACATCAAGGGCGCGTTCGTAAATTCACTTGGCTGGTTATTTAGGTTGTGTTCGTAAATTCAATCTGGAGTGCCAGAGTGAGCTCAGACTGCTCCTGGACGTTCATACATTTGTTTCTCTCTCGGAGCGTTCAGAGCGCCCACTGGACGCTTTGGCTAGCAGTCAAGCACCCAAGCTAACTGGCTAAAGGTGGCTAAATTGCTAGCTGCTTCAAGACACAAATGAAAGAACACCTCACTCTAACCATTGTACTCGTCATAGCAGAGTAGATTAGGCTTTTTTTCATGTTATCTAGAGCGTTTGTGACTAACTGTGCTGCTGGCAACAATTTCATAGTTTTTTTGCCAACTTCTACTGACCGGTAATTTTCTATGGGTGTTGCACGTTCGTAAATTCATCAGTTATTCAGCGTTCTGGCACAAATCCAGATAGCAGATGTTCTGAAAGAGCTGCAAAACCTGGACCCGTATAAATCAGCTGGGCTTGACAATCTGGACCCTCTATTTCTGAAACTATCCACCGCCATTGTCGCAACCCCTATTACCAGCCTGTTCAACCTCTCTTTCATATCGTCTGAGATCCCCAAGGATTGAAAGCTGCCGCAGTCATCCCCCTCTTCAAAGGGGGAGACACCCTGGACCCAAACTGTTACAGACCTATATCCATTCTGCCCTGCCTATCTAAGGTCTTCGAAAGCCAAGTCAACAAACAGGTCACTGACCATCTCGAATCCCACCGTACCTTCTCCGCTATGCAATCTGGTTTCCGAGCCGGTCACGGGTGCACCTCAGCCACACTCAAGGTACTAAACGACATCATAACCGCCATCGATAAAAGACAGTACTGTGCAGCCGTCTTCATCGACCTTGCCAAGGCTTTCGACTCTGTCAATCACCATATTCTTATCGGCAGACTCAGTAGCCTCGGTTTTTCGGATGACTGCCTTGCCTGGTTCACCAATTACTTTGCAGACAGAGTTCAGTGTGTCAAATCGGAGGGCATGTTGTCCGGTCCTCTGACAGTCTATATGGGGGTGCCACAGGGTTCAATTCTCGGGCCGACTCTTTTCTCTGTGTATATCAATGATGTTGCTCTTGCTGCGGGCGATTCCCTGATCCACCTCTACGCAGACGACACCATTCTATACACTTTTGGCCCGTCATTGGACACTGTGCTATCTAACCTCCAATCGAGCTTCAATGCCATACAACACTCCTTCCGTGGCCTCCAACTGCTCTTAAACGCTAGTAAAACCAAATGCATGCTTTTCAACCGATCGCTGACTGCACCCGCTTGCCCGACTAGCATCACCACACTGGATGGTTCCGACCTTGAATATGTGGACACCTATAAGTACCTAGGTGTCTGGCTAGACTGCAAACTCTCCTTCCAGACCCATATCAAACATCTCCAATCGAAAATCAAATCAAGAGTCGGCTTTCTATTCCGCAACAAAGCCTCCTTCACTCACGCTGCCAAGCTTACCCCTGTAAAACTGACTATCCTACCGATCCTCGACTTCGGCGATGTCATCTACAAAATTGCTTCCAACACTCTTCTCAGCAAACTGGATGCAGTTTATCACAGTGCCATCCGTTTTGTCACTAAAGCACCTTATACTACCCACCACTGCAACTTGTATGCTCTAGTCGGCTGGCCCTCGCTACATATTCGTCGCCAGACCCACTGGCTCCAGGTCTCAGCTCACTGGTCTCAGCTCACTGGTCACGATGGCAACACCCATCCGTAGCACGCGCTCCAGCAGGTGTATCTCATTGATCATCCCTAAAGCCAACACCTCATTCGGCCGCCTTTCGTTCCAGTACTCTGCTATATATATATATATGCCATTTAGCAGACGCCTTTATCCAAAGCGACTTACAGTCATGTGTGCATACATTCTACGTATGGGTGGTCCCGGGAATCGAACCCACTACCCTGGCGTTACAAGCGCCATGCTCTACCAACTGAGCTACAGAAGGCCAACACCTCATTTGGCCGCCTTTACTTCCAGTTCTCTGCTGCCTGTGACTGGAACGAATTGCAAAAATCGCTGAAGTTGGAGACTTTTATCTCCTCACCAACTTCAAACATCAGCTATCTGAGCAGCTAACCAATCGCTGCAGCTGTACATAATCTATTGGTAAATAGCCCACCCATTTTCACCTACCTCATCCCCACAGTTTTTA
This sequence comes from Oncorhynchus gorbuscha, assembly GCF_021184085.1. Taxonomy (NCBI): domain Eukaryota; kingdom Metazoa; phylum Chordata; class Actinopteri; order Salmoniformes; family Salmonidae; genus Oncorhynchus; species Oncorhynchus gorbuscha. The sequence continues at coordinate 61,552,528 of NC_060195.1, forward strand.
TTTATTTACTTTTCTGCTCTTTTGCACACCAATATCTCTACCTGTACATGATCATCTGATCATTTATCACTCCAGTGTTAATCTGCAATATTGTAATTATTCGCCTACCTCCTCATGCCTTTTGCACACATTGTATATAGACCCCTTTTTCCTCTACTGTGTTATTGACTTGTTAATTGTTTACTCCATGTGTAACTCTGTGTTGTCTGTTCACACTGCTATGCTTTATCTTGGCCAGGTCGCAGTTGCAAATGAGAACCTGTTCTCAACTAGCCTACCTGGTTAAATAAAGGTGGGGGGAAAAAACGAGTGCTCTGAAATTGGAGTAGATATCCAGAGTTCATTTACGAACGCACCCGAGAGTGCTCTGAAATCTGAGTAGATTGCCACAATGAATATACAAGCGCACCCCTACTCCGATTTCAGTACCACAACGCAGAAAAACTAGCTAATGAATTTATGAACGCACAACACCTGTTGAATATTACATATGTATCAGGAAAAAAACGTTATTAAATTGTTGCCAGCAGCGCTGTTACAGTCACCAACTGTCTAGATGACATGAAAACAGCTTAACCTGCTCTGCTAGCGCGAGTTAAATGGTTAGAGTGAGGTGTTCTCTCATTTATGTCTGGAAGTAACTAGCAAGCTAGCCAACTTTAGCCAGTTTTCTTGGGTGCTCGACTGCCGTTGTGAAGTCAGAACGCTCGGATCAACCCTAATCCTCGGCCAGAGCGTCAACTGTGCGCTCTGAATTTACGAACGAACAATCTGACATTTCTCTAAATTTACGAACGCACAGAGCGTCCAGTGCAAATTTACGAACACACCCCAAGTTGATCGCGAGGCAGCGGCAGGTAGGCGACGTGATAAAATAACATGATAATGTATGCACATATTTTGAGCTGCTAATCGTGGATATTGCGTTTACTTTATAAAACCGTATCTAATTAGTAGTAAGTAAAGTCGTTGTTAACTTCGCATCCAGTGCATAGTTGACAGCATATTTGCGAGAAGGTTCAAATGATTGTCTTACTAGTGGTCATGTCAGCTCTTATGTCATGTTTATGCCATTGTTTGGCTATATCCATGTCATAATGAGGTGTTATTGTTAACCCTTTGACTTTGCACTTGTCTCCCAATGAAGAAATGGTCTGTGTGCACTGTGTTCAGAGACATTTAAAGGAAAGTACAATAACCCTGTGGAGGCTGCTGAGGGGAGCAAGGCACATAATAATGGCTAGAAAGGAGCTAATGGAATGGTATCTTACACATGGAAACCATATTGTATGTATTTGACACCATTCCACCTCTTCCACTCCAGCCATTACCACGAGTCTGTCATCCCCAATTAAGGTGCCACCAACCTTCTCAACAGTCATTTTTGTGTTATGCTTCAGCAACTCGCGTATCCATGGCTACCCGGATGATGCAACTCGCTCAGCCCAAACCCAGCCTGCTCCGATTCCCTGACCGGTACTGCCACACAAACACACACACACACACACACACACTGACTGACTGACTGATTATTTTCCTTCCAGACGGTCAGTCTACTGGCTAGATGAACTCTCACCTGAAAGAAATGGCTCCACCACCACGTTTGGTAAGATCACCCCACTCTCTTTCTGTCCCTATCCCTTTTTCACTCTCTCTTTCTGTCTCTATTTATTTGACCTTTATTTGACCTTTAGTTAACTAGGCAAGTTAGTTAGGAACAAATTATTATTTTCAATGACGGCCTAGGAACAGTGGGTTAACTGCCTTGTTCAGGGGCAGAACGACAGATTTTTACCTTGTCAGCTCGGGGATTCGATCTTGCAACCTTTTGGTTACTAGTCAAACGCTCTATGATGTTTGTTGTGGATAATTTACTTTATAATCACCTTTTTAATGTTATTGTTTTTGTTGTAGAGTTGACGCCCCACTGGTCCCAGCTGTGTGGCAGGAAGCGGCTTAATTCTGGGTTCGAACAGAGCAGGTAACACTTCATAATGTTGTACAGTATGTTAATGATGTGTATAATAATGCATGATGACTCCTCCTCCCTCTCCAGGTTATCTCCCCAATGGGAGGTCAGTGTAGCAGCTTTGAGTGCCTATCCATCCAATAGAGTGTGTTCTCTGGCTTTGCCCCGCCTCCCCACCATAAGCTGGGAACCTGACCGCCCCCTACTGGCCTCCGTGAGTACCACACACATCCCTCAATGTATAACCCTCTATCTGTGTGTCTCTCTCTGCATATATCTATCTCTCTTGTTTCCTCTCTTTGTGTGTGTCTCTCTCTAGCTGAGCAGAGTGGTGCAGACTGCAGTAGCCAGTCCTAGGGTCTGCCAGTTGGCCTGTCCCAAGCGGAGGCAGGGTCTCTATTCGCCCCATTCGTCCAAGACCTCACTGGCACTCCCCCACCAAGCTGCAACCTCCTCCCGACTACAGCTCCTCGCCCGTAAGACACTTAGGATACCTCGTGTTTACCTCAGAAAGTAAACGTTTAGTAACGGCCACCCAACCACATTGCAAAGTAAATGCGGTGTTCATTTTTAGCCTGTCTCGCACACACACACTCTCTCTCTCCATTACTCTCTCCGTCTCCTTCCTCCTCCCCATCCCACCTCCCCTCTCCCAGTCCCTAAGTCTGACCACCCCCAGTATGCCCAGGACCGTCCAGTCATCTGGCCAGTGCCTGGGCCAGTGAGGAAGGCAGTAGCCAGTGAGAGGGTGCAGGTCCTTTCACAGCCCAACCAGCGGAAGGCGCTGTTCCAAGGCTACAACCCGTACACGGTTACCCTAGCTGCACGCTCCGCTAGCGCCTCGCCGCGCCTACAGGTGAGCTGTGTTTCTCTCATTTACTTATTCATTTAAATCATTTAATAAAAATGTCATTAGTTTGTCTGTTTGTTTATTACAGGAGCTTTGTCTGCCCCTGCCGCGGAAATGCAAGGGCAAATAGACGAATGCATCTCATCTCACACCTCTACAGTACCTCCAGCCGCCTCTTCTTCAGATACTCTGTCTCCTGTACAGCATGTCCCTGATCACACTGCTTCATAATAAAGACCCTCTGTGATCTCATTGAGGCATGTTGCTGGGTCTTTGTTCTGGTTCAACGGGACCGCTGGCTTTAGAAGGTGGATTGTTTAGTGCTGCGACGTTCAACAGCGTGCTGATCATTCAACTGAACTGAAGTGACTTTTACGAGCACCAAATGGGAGTTACAACGCACATTACATACATAAAGCGAAAACCACCTGAATGTAAAAGTATACCTTATATATTTTACTGTGTAATTGTAGTATGTGACAGATGAAGGAAACCTGAAAAAGGATGTAATACCTTTAATGAATATTCCCTCTCCTGTTAACCCTCTACTGCACATACAGTTGAAGTCGGAAGTTTACATACACTTAGGTTGGAGTCATTAAAACTTGTTTTTCAACCACTCCACAAATTTCTTGTTAACAAACTATAGTTTTGGCAAGTCGGTTAGGATGTCTACCAAGTCATTTTTCCAATAATTGTTCACAGACAGATTATTTCACTTATAATTTACTGTATCACAATTCCAGTGGGTCAGAAGTTTACATACACTAAGTTGACTGCCTGTAAACAGCTTGGAAATGTCCAGAAAATGATGTCATGGCTTTAGAAGCTTCTGATAGGCTAATTGTCATAAGTTGAGTCAATTAGAGGTGTACCTGTGGATGTATTTCAAGGCCTACCTTCAAACTCAGTGCCTCTTTGCTTGACATCATGGGAAAATCAAAAGATTTCAGCCAAGACCTCCACCAAAAAGTTATAGACCTCCACAAGTCTGGTTCATCCTTGGGGAAATATACAAAGGCCTGAAGGTACCACGTTCATCTGTACAAACAATAGTACACAAGTATAAACACCATGGGACCACGTAGCTGCCATACCACTCAGGAAGGAGACACGTTCTGTCTCCTAGAGATGAACATACTTTGGTGCGAAAAGTGCAAATCAATCCCAGAACAACAGCAAAGGACCTTGTGAAGATACTGGAGGAAACAAGTACAAACTGAAAGGCCGCTCAGCAAGGAAGAAGACACTGCTCCAAAACCGCCATAAAAATGCCAGACAGTTTGCAACTGCACATGGGGACAAAGATCGTACTTTTTGGAGAAATGTCCTCTGGTCTGAAGAAACAAAAATAGAATTGTTTGGCCATAATGACCATCATTATGTTTGGAGGAAAAAGGGGGAGGCTTGCAAGCCTGAGAACACCATCCCAACCCTGAAGCACAGTGGTGGTAGCATCTTGTTGTGGGGGTGCTTTGCTGCAGGAGGGACTGGTGCACTTCCCAAAATAGATGGCATCATGAGAAAGGGAAATGATGTGGATATATTGAAGCAACATCTCAAGACATCAGTCAGGAAGTTAAAGCTTGGTCACAAATGGGTCTTCCAAATGGACAATGACCCCAAGCATACTTCCAATGTTGTGGCAAAATGGCTAAAGGACAACAAAGTCAAGATATTGGAGTGGCCCTCACAAAGCCCTGACCTCAATCCTATAGAAAATTTGTGGGCAGAACTGAAAAAGCGTGTGCGAGCAAGGAGGCCTACAAACCTGACTCAGTTCTGTCAGGAGGAATGGGCTAAAATTCACCCAACTTAATGTGGAAAGCTTGTGGAAGGCCACCTGAAATGTTTGACCCAAATTAAACAATTCACAGGCAATGCTACCAAATACTAATTGAGTGTATGTAAACTTCTGACCCAGTGGGAAAGTGATGAAAGATATAAAAACTGAAATAAATAATTCTCTCTTCCATTATTCTGAAATTTCACATTCTTAAAATAAAGTGGTGATCCTAACTGACTTAAGACAGGGAATTTTTACTAGGATTATATGTCAGGAATTGTGAAAAACCAAGTTTAAATGTATTTGGCTAAGGTGTATGTAAACTTCCGATTTCAACTGTTTCCCTCCTGGAACAGAAAACCATATTGCCCCTTACAACCTCCCATGTGAATTGTTTTAAATTCAACAATCCAATGAGGCAGTTTGATGTATCAATTTGGGCAGGGAACTTCTTTCAGGAAATAGAACAAAAACATGTGAGCACATGGTAAGATACATTAAATGTACCCCTTTTTCTCCCAATTTCATGGTATCCAATTGGTAGTTACAGTCTTGTCTCATCGCTACAACTCCCATACAGACTCAGGAGAGGCAAAGGTTGAGAGCCGTACGTCCTCCAAAACACAACCCAACTAGGCTACACTGCTTCTTGACAGAATGCCCACTTAACCATTTACATTTACATTTTACATTTAAGTCATTTAGCAGACGCTCTTATCCAGAGCGACTTACAAATTGGTGCATTCACCTTATGACATCCAGTGGAACAGTCACTTTACAATAGTGCATCTAAATCTTAAAGGGGGGTGAGAGGGATTACTTATCCTATCCTAGGTATTCCTTAAAGAGGTGGGGTTTCAGGTGTCTCCGGAAGGTGGTGATTGACTCCGCTGTCCTGGCGTCGTAACCCAGGAGAAAGTCACACCAATGTGTCAGAGGAAACACTGTACATCTGGCAACCATGTACTGTGCCCGGCCCGGCACAGGAGTCGCTAGTGCAAGATGGGAGAAGGACATCCCTGCCAGCCAAACCCTCACCTAACCCAGACAACACTGGGCCAATTGTGCCCTGCCCCATGAGTCTACCGGTCGCGGCCGGCCCCCGACATAGCCTTGACTCAAACCCAGAATCTCTAGTGGCACAGCTAGCACTGCGATGCAGTGCCTTAGACCACTGCGCCACTCGGGAGGCCCAGATACATTTCATTATTTTGCATGTTTAAAGCTGCAATGTAATTTTGTAGGTGACCTAACAAAATGTACATAGAAATATGAGTTCTAGATCTGCCATTTTCATTGAAAGCAAGTCTAAAAAGTGGTATATCTGTTCTATGTGCAATACTTCTATGCTTTATTTTTTAAAGTTGAGTTTTTCCATCTTTTACTTTGCAGTTCGGCTACTTTTCATTGCAATATCATGCTCAATGAAATACATGTAATTTGATGTAAAATGATGGCCTTGGTCAATGTTTTTTACAACATAACCACTGACGTTTACAGGCAATGGACACAGGGACATTCGATGAGCAAAGGGAGCCTAAAGGATCAGTTAGATCATACAGAGCCTCTGATAGTGAGGACAGTCAGCTTGAGGTCAGTGACAGTGAAGAAGAATGGACCCCAGAATCTGGTTGGATAGGCAGTGAAATACTAGGTTATGCCCAATTTGTATTTTCTTAGAAAAAGAGTGCTTGCTTCTACTATATTTCACTTAATACATGTTCTGTATCTGATTTTCCTTTGTGTTTTAGCCTACCTTTATGGCACAGCGTTTGCCCTGAGGCAACAAAAACAATGACTAATTTATGCTGCAATAGTTTGTGTCAGGGGGCTAGGGTCAGTCTGTTAAATCTGAAGTATTTCTCCTGATATCCGGTGTCCTGTGTGAATTTAAGTATGCTCCCTCTAATTCTCTCTCTTTCTCTCTTCTTTTGGAGGATCTGAGCCCTAGGACCATGCCTCAGGACTACATGGTCTGATGACTCCTTGCTGTCCCCAGTCCACCTTGTTGTGCTGCTGCTCCAGTTTCAACTGTTCTGCCTGCGGCTATGGAACCCTGACCTGTTCACCAGACATGCTACCTTGTCCCAGACCTGCTGTTTTCAACTCTCTCTTTCTACCGCACCTGCTGTCTCTAACTCTGAATGATCGGCTATGAAAAGCCAACTGACAGTTACTACTGAGGTGCTGACCTGTTGCATCCTTTACAACCACTGTGATTATTATTATTTGACCCTGCTGGTCATCTATGAATGTTTTAACATCTTGGCCATGTAGAGGAAGAGGACTGGCCACCCCTCAGAGCCTGGTTCCTCGCTATGTTTCTTCTTAGGTTCCTGCCTTTCTAGGGAGTTTTTCCTAGCCACCGTGCTTCTACATCTGCATTGCTTGCAGTTTGGGGTTTTAGGCTGGGTTTCTATATAGCACTTTGTGACATTGGCTAATGTAAAATTGGCTTTATAAATACATGTGATTGATTGATATGGGGAGGTAAAAGTCGTTTATTTATACGTTATCAGAAAACCTACATATTCCATGACACATCTCAATTATTTTGCATCTTTTCTCATTTTTTTCTGGATGTTGCTGCAACACTGCTTTATCTCTTCATCTCTTCAACAAAAACAATCTCTTCATCCTCTGACTCCACCCTGCGGTCTGGTTCACTTTTCTTTTCACACGAGTTCTGACGTCAGCTCTGGGGAGTGTAAACGCACACACGCGCCTTTAGTTGGGGAAAGAGCCCATTCTCAACTTTCCGTAAAGGAAACGATTTCAGAAGTTTTTTTTCTTCCGTTATCTCTGCTTGCTTTTGGACAATGCGCGACCCACATATGTCCGTGTGTTGACAGCGCTGGACACTGTGTGTGTGGTGTATACTACAGTTGCGTCTTTCCCCGACTCACCTATAGAGCGTAGGCCTAAACAGGTAGGCCAGGTAGACTACGGGAGCGAAATCCGGAAGAACAAGCACATCTGATTGTTCACCCTATTTTTCTCTTACCCCTGCAACTAAACTTCTCCCAATAACGTTTGCAATTTTGATAATTCTTCTTCGGAGAGAGTAGAAGCGTGAAGATGGAGCTACCAGTTCCCAAGAAAAATATGCTGATTCTAGTTGATGTTTTCTGTGTGGTTATCGGTAAGTGCCCTATTTCTCTCTCTCCAACAACATGGCTGATATAACATTATTTGTTGTAATAACCAAGGACACAACTCGCTCTCTCTGCCGTCTACACATGCGCAATGCAATAGGGTAGCACTAGCCACCGATAAATCAATAAAATAGTTGTTTATGTATAATTGTTTATTGGGTAAATGCTGGATAAGACTGAGACGGTGGGGGACTTTGTAAACAATGTTTAGGCAGGCTACACACACACACACACACACACACACACACACACACACACACACACACACACACACACACACACACACACACACACACACACACACACACACACACACACACACACACACACACACAAGCCGCAGGCCAAAGCCCAGCATGTCGGACACTTTCCATTACAGGCCAGTCATAAGAACATGTGTTTTGTGTTACACACACAGACAGACACACCGCAATAGTATTGTAAGAGGAAGAGAGTCCGCATTGCTCGTGTTATAGCTTGTTTAATGGATTCTATCATTGTCTGTCAGCACATTACAGGTGGTCACAGTGCCTGGTGGAGTGGTGTAACAATGATCTGTATTCTGTATTGATTCAAGTATTGTAGATTGTAGGCTAGTCATCATTTGCTAGTCATCAAATTGCATAATCACATTTACTATGATTTTAAGTTTACAATTTCACAGTTACAATTCATTTATGATGACCATTTTAAAACATGATCTGTGTGTGTGTGTGTGTGTGTGTGTGTGTGTGTGTGTGTGTGTGTGTGTGTGTGTGTGTGTGTGTGTGTGTGTGTGTGTGTGTGTGTGTGTACCACACACTTGTAACAGAACACTTGTTCTTCTGACTGGTCTTCCATGGAAAGTGTCCTGCTTGTTGGGCTTTTCCCTATTGCTTCCAGTGTGATTGCTGCGTTTGTGTGTGGAGCCGGGCTGTGCATGTTCGGACTTGTACTGGACTCTCAATACTAGAGATCTGTAGTTTAGAATAGACATTTTGGTGGACAGTCTCCTACCCCCTCTATCTCCCACTCCCTCCACATCTTTCCCTCTTCATCCATTTCTTCCCCCTATCCCCCACTCTTTTGTCTTCCTCCCCCACTCTTTTGTCTTCCTCCCCCACTCTTTTGTCTTCCTCCCCCACTCTTTGTCTTCCTCCCCCACTCTTTTGTCTTCCTCCCCCACTCTTTTGTCTTCCTCCCCCACTCTTTTGTCTTCCTCCCCACTCTTTTGTCTTCCTCCCCCACTCTTTTGTCTTCCTCCCCCACTCTTTTGTCTTCCTCCCCCACTCTTTGTCTTCCTCCCCCACTCTTTGTCTTCCTCCCCCACTCTTTTGTCTTCCTCCCCCACTCTTTTGTCTTCCTCCCCCACTCTTTTGTCTTCCTCCCCCACTCTTTTGTCTTCCTCCCCCACTCTTTGTCTTCCTCCCCCACTCTTTGTCTTCCTCCCCCACTCTTTTGTCTTCCTCCCCCACTCTTTTGTCTTCCTCCCCCACTCTTTTGTCTTCCTCCCCCACTCTTTTGTCTTCCTCCCCCACTCTTTGTCTTTCCCCCACTCTTTTGTCTTCCTCCCCCACTCTTTTGTCTTCCTCCCCCACTCTTTTGTCTTCCTCCCCCACTCTTTTGTCTTCCTCCCCCACTCTTTTGTCTTCCTCCCCCATTTTTGTCTTCCTCCCCCACTCTTTTGTCTTCCTCCCCCACTCTTTTGTCTTCCTCCCCCACTCTTTGTCTTCCTCCCCCACTCTTTTGTCTTCCTCCCCCACTCTTTTCTTCCTCCCCCACTCTTTTGTCTTCCTCCCCCACTCTTTTGTCTTCCTCCCCCACTCTTTTGTCTTCCTCCCCCACTCTTTGTCTTCCTCCCCACTCTTTGTCTTCCTCCCCCACTCTTTTGTCTTCCTCCCCCACTCTTTTGTCTTCCCCCCCACTCTTTGTCTTCCTCCCCCACTCTTTGTCTTCCTCCCCCACTCTTTTGTCTTCCTCCCCCACTCTTTTGTCTTCCTCCCCCACTCTTTTGTCTTCCTCCCCACTCTTTTGTCTTCCTCCCCCACTCCCTTGCTCTCTTTCTCTCATGGTATTTAGTGAGTGAGAGAGTAGGGTTGTTTAACAGTTAAGCTGTTAACACCTCGTGGCATAACCATGTTTGTTGACAGTCTCAGAGGGCTGTGTATCTGGACCTGGGGTCTGACATTCCCGAGTGGAGCAGCGGTCTAAGGCATTGATTCTCAGTGATATAAGCTTCACTGCAGGCCCTGGTTCGATTCCAGGCTGTGTCACAACTGGCCGCGATTGGGAGTACCATAGGGCGGCTCACAATTGACCCAGCGTCGCCCGGGTTAGGGTTTGGCCGTCATTGTAAATATTTAACTGACTTGCCTAGTTAAATAAAGGTTTTAAAAAATCATTTAAAAAAAGATGACAGTAACCATGTTTGTTGACAGACTTAGGGGGCTGTGTGTCTGGGCCTGGGGTCTGACGACAGTAAAATCACTCTTTCTCTTTTCTTCTTTCAATATTTCCTCCCTTAATCTCTCCAGTTGCTTATTTTTCTTTCATCTCTCCTGCCTCCACCCTCTCTCTATCTCTCTATCTATCTCTCTATCTCTCTCTCTCTCTATCTCTCTCTCTCTCTAGATAGTGGTCTCTGGGGGTAGCAGTAATCAGTCTACAATTAGTGACAAGAGAACTTTGGGGATTTTTTTTATTCCCAGTTCAGATAAGAGTGATACAGGGTTGTGTTTTTATTAGTGTGCGTGTGCATACTTGTGTTTTGTTGGCGTGTGTGTGTGTTCGTAGGCCATAGCCCAGCTTCCTCACTGTGTCATTAATATAGTAGGAATGTGCCTAGTCGACAAACTGGATCTGATTTGAAAAAGCTTTTCCTCAATCCTTTCTTTCTCTCCCTCTCTCATTCTACCATCCCTCTTTCTCTCCCTCTCTCATTCTACCATCCCTCTTTCTCTCCCTCTCTCATTCTACCATCCCTCTTTCTCTCCCTCTCTCATTCTACCATCCCTCTTTCTCTCCCTCTCTCATTCTACCATCCCTCTTTCTCTCCCTCTCTCATTCTACCATCCCTCTTTCTCTCCCTCTCTCATTCTACCATCCCTCTTTCTCTCCCTCTCTCATTCTACCATCCCTCTTTCTCTCCTCTCTCTCCCTCTTTCTCTCCTCTCTCATTCTACCATCCCTCTTTCTCTCCCTCTCTCATTCTACCATCCCTCTTTTATTCTCCATCCCTCTCTCATTCTACCATTCTACCATCCCTCTTTCTCTCCCTCTCTCTCCCTCATTCTACCATCCCTCTTTCTCTCCATCCCTCTCTCTCATTCTACCATCCCTCTTTCTCTCTCCCTCTCTCATTCTACCATCCCTCTTTCTCTCCCTCTCTCATTCTACCATCCCTCTTTCTCCCTCTCTCATTCTACCATCCCTCTTTCTCTCCCTCTCTCATTCTACCATCCCTCTTTCTCTCCCTCTCTCATTCTACCATCCCTCTTTCTCTCCCTCTCTCATTCTCCATCCCTCTTTCTCATTCTACCATCCCTCTTTCTCTCTCTCTCTCTCTCATTCTACCATCCCTCTTTCTCTCCTCTCATTCTCATTCTACTACATCCCTCTTTCTCTCTCTCTCATTCTCTCATTCTACCATCCCTCTTTCTCTCCCTCTCTCATTCTACCATCCCTCTTTCTCTCTTTCTCTCATTCTACCATCCCTCTTTCTCTCTTCTCATCTACATCCCTCTTTCTCTCCCTCTCTCATCTACCATCCCTCTTTCTCTTCTCTCATTCTACCATCCCTCTTTCTCTCATTCTACCATCCCTCTTTCTCTCGTTCTACCATTCTACCATCTTTCTCTCTTTCTCTCAATCTACCATCCCTCTTTCTCTCTTTCTCTCATTCTACCATCCCTCTTTCTCTCTTTCTCTCATTCTACCATCCCTCTTTCTCTCCCTCTCTCTCCCTCTCATTCTCTCATTCTACCATCCATCCCTCTTTCTCTCCCTCTCTCATTCTACCATCCCTCTTTCTCTCCCTCTCTCATTCTACCATCCCTCTTTCTCTCCCTCTCTCATTCTACCATCCCTCTTTCTCTCCTCTCTCTCATTCTACCATCCCTCTTTCTCTCAATCTACCATCTCTCATTCTCCCTCTTTCTCTCTTTCTCTCACCATCCCTCTTTCTCTCTTTCTCTCATTCTACCATCCCTCTTTCTCTCTTTCTCTCATCCCTCTTTCTCTCTTTCTCTCATTCTCCCTCTTTCTCTCTTTCTCTCACCATCCCTCTTTCTCTCTTTCTCAATCTCATTCTTTCTCTCTCTTTCTCTCATTCTACCATCCCTCTTTCTCTCCCTCTCTCATTCTACCATCCCTCTTTCTCTCCTCTCAATCTACCATCCCTCCTCTTTCTCTCAATCTTCCCTCTTTCTCATTCTACCATCCCTCTTTCTCTCTTTCTCTCATTCTACCATCCCTCTTTCTCTCATTCTACCATCCCTCTTTCTCTCAATCTACCATCCCTCTTTCTCTCATTCTACCATCCCTCTTTCTCTCATTCTACCATCTCTTTCTCTCATTCTACCATCCCTCTTTCTCTCATTCTACTCATTCTACCATCCCTCTTTCTCTCTCTCTACCATCCCTCTTTCTCTCTTTCTCTCAATCTACCATCCCTCTTTCTCTCTTTCTCTCATTCTACCATCCCTCTTTCTCTCTTTCTCTCATCTACCATCCCTCTTTCTCTCTTTCTCTCATTCTACCATCCCTCTTTCTCTCTTCTCATTCTCTCATTCTACCATCCCTCTTTCTCTCTTTCTCTCAATCTACCATCCCTCTTTCTCTCAATCTACCATCCCTCTTTCTCTCTTTCTCTCATCTACCATCCCTCTCTCTACCATCCCTCTTTCTCTCATTCTACCATCCCTCTTTCTCTCTCCTACCATCCCTCTTTCTCTCTTTCTCTCTTCTACCCATCCCTCTTTCTCTCTCCTCTCTCATTCTACCATTCCCATCCCTCTTTCTCTCTCATTCTACCATCCCTCTTTCTCTCCCTCTCTCATTCTACCATCCCTCTTTCTCTCTTCTCTCATTCTACCATCCTCTTTCTCTCATCTACCATCCCTCATTCTCCATCCCTCTCTCTCCATCCCTCTTTCTCTCACTACCATCCCTCTTTCTCTCTTTCTCTCAATCTACCATCCCTCTTTCTCTCAATCTACCATCCCTCTTTCTCTCTTTCTCAATCTACCATCCCTCTTTCTCTCTTTCTCTCAATCTACCATCCCTCTTTCTCTCTTTCTCTCACCATCTCCATCCCTCTTTCTCTCTTTCTCTCATTCTACCATCCATCCCTCTTTCTCTCTTTCTCTCAATCTACCATCTCTCCTCTCAATCTACCATCCCTCTTTCTCTCTTTCTCTCATCTACCATCCCTCTTTCTCTCTTTCTCTCATTCTACCATCCCTCTTTCTCTCTTTCTCTCATTCTACCATCCCTCTTTCTCTCTCTCAATCTACCATCCCTCATTCTACCATCCCTCTTTCTCTCTTTCTCTCTCTCATTCTACCATCCCTCTTTCTCTCCCTCTCTCATTCTACCATCCCTCTTTCTCTCTTTCTCTCAATCTCCCATCTCTCTTTCTCTCATTCTACCATCCCTCTTTCTCTCTTTCTCTCAATCTACCATCCCTCTTTCTCTCTTTCTCTCATTCTACCATCCCTCTTTCTCTCAATCTACCATCCCTCTTTCTCTCTTTCTCTCATTCTACCATCCCTCTTTCTCTCCTTTCTCTCATTCTACCATCCCTCTTTCTCTCAATCTACCATCCCTCTTTCTCTCTTTCTCTCAATCTACCATCCCTCTTTCTCTCTTTCTCTCAATCTACCATCCCTCTTTCTCTCTTTCTCTCAATCTACCATCCCTCTTTCTCTCCTTCTCTCAATCTACCATCCCTCTTTCTCTCTTTCTCTCAATCTACCATCCCTCTTTCTCTCTTTCTCTCAATCTACCATCCCTCTTTCTCTCAATCTACCATCCCTCTTTCTCTCAATCTACCATCCCTCTTTCTCTCTTTCTCTCAATCTACCATCCCTCTTTCTCTCTTTCTCTCATTCTACCATCTCTCTTTCTCTCATTCTACCATCTCTCTTTCTCTCTTTCTCTCATTCTACCATCCCTCTTTCTCTCCCTCTCTCATTCTACCATCCCTCTTTCTCTCTTTCTCTCAATCTACCATCCCTCTTTCTCTCATTCTACCATCCCTCTTTCTCTCTTTCTCTCAATCTACCATCCCTCTTTCTCTCATTCTACCATCCCTCTTTCTCTCATTCTACCATCCCTCTTTCTCTCTTTCTCTCAATCTACCATCCCTCTTTCTCTCTTTCTCTCAATCTACCATCCCTCTTTCTCTCATTCTACCATCCCTCTTTCTCTCATTCTACCATCCCTCTTTCTCTCCCTCTCTCATTCTACCATCCCTCTCTCATTCTCCCATCTCTTTCTCTCCCTCTCTCATTCTACCATCCCTCTTTTACTCACTCTCTCTATCCTCTTTCTTTCTCTGTTTAACTATTTTCTCCTCTCCTTTGCCTTGTTATCACTGCAGACAAATAAACTTTATACACACACACACACAGGCACATTGAGTTATTTCTGCAACACACTCTTTTAACAAAAATACCAACCAAACGCCTCCCAAACCAAGCAATCTGCTGTTATATGCATAACAAAAGGGCCTGATGTATCCATAATTTCATATGGACCTTTAGATCATTCAATATTGACTGGTGATTGTGTGAATGGGACAGATTACTGTTGTAAGACCTGTACACACCCCCTTGAAGAATCTGATTGGCAGACAATGATCATGTTCATTCTACGGGTCATTCTAAGGAATCTAAATTAATACAGTTTCACATTGTGTCAATGTTTTTCACTTTCTTCCCAGAAGTTTGCTGTGATGGGGGGGTCACAGTCCTTTAAAAACCTTGGGACATCAAACTTTCTCTGGAAGTGAACATGAGACCTAAAACAGCTGCCATTGCTCTAAGTTCTTACTGTTATTTATGTCGCTTGGGGTTAGAAGAGCATCTGCATCAAACTATAGACTGATACCAAATGTTGTTGGGTTAGTTTGTTATCTATTTGATTTTCTGGGTTTTGCGCAGAACTAGAGTTAGAGAAGATACTCTGCTGCTGTTTTACTGACTCTCTCTCTCACACACACTCACCATCTCTCTGTGCCAACTATGTGTGTGTGAGAGAGAGGGGGTGGGGGGGGGGGGTATTGACTTTTTCTGTGTGGAAAATAACCAGGGTTCTGACAGTACAGAGGGAGTACTACAGCCATAGAGCAGGAAGAAGATCAGTACTCTGTCTCCCTATTGCAATCTCTCTATTGTCTAGATTTTATCAATTTGTGTGTGTGTGTGTGTTAGCTGTTGGGTGTGACTAGTAGGACAGTGGAGTTGTGTACGTATTTTGGCGTCTAGTCTGTAGAATGACAGGAACACTTCTTAGGTTCCTCCTTCCTGTGAGGTCAGAGGTAAGGAGGAAGTTGATCATGTGTCATATCTCACCAGACATTCCTCCATGTTTGTTTTCTCTGGGAGGCATCTGGAACTTTCTATCTAGCCAAATGAGAATGTGAAACAATGTTATCCCCTCTTCTTCTTTCGCTCTGACCGCGCTGCCCATTCTGTTACTGAAGACCAACCCCCTCGGCCCAGATAACTGTGTGGGGGGGGGGGGGGGGGGTTAAAGAAGACGGACTATGGCCTCTGCTTCCTGTATCTGCCACTGGACACACAAACGCCCAGCCATCTGAGTCTGTGCCACATCGCTGTTCTTTCTACATCTCTGAGGAAGGTCAAGATGTGTGCTACAAACTAATCTCTTCCGAAGATACCGAAGAGAATGCTTGAATCAGTTTTCCTTTGGGTTCATTAAAACAGCTCCAGTACCACTGGATCCCAGGTACGGCTCGTCACCAGTTCGGTTACCATTCAGCAGGGTTGAATGGTTCAAAATCAGTTCCAGATTCACTGTTACCACATTGAAACCCAACACTATTAAGACAATCTTTCATCTATTTATTCACACACTCCCCTTTCTCCTTCCTTGTTTTATCAAATCCAGCTCAGCTTACTCTCTGGAGAGAGGAACAATCTTGGTTCAACTCAACCCTGGGCTACAATAACACTGTAGCAGAAACCTTACTGAAATAAAACTGGAGATTACTACAATTATACATTTGTGTGTGTGTGTTTATTTCTCTGACACTGCAGCAGAGTGCTACACACATGCACACTTCATCCTCACCCTAACCACTACACTCCAGAGAGCTGTCTTATCTAACTGTTATCCTAGAACCCTACAAAGTAGACATGACTTCAAAGTAAATACTAGTTAGTAACCTTCAAAGTGGCTGAGTGCATGCTTGACCTAGCGGAATTAAGGTTGACAAAGTAGTCACGCCGTTCATACGCCGCTGATGAGTGACAATGTGAACAGGGCAGGCGCCAGAACGAATCAGTTGGACTGGCATTTGATTTTAAGAGGCGGGCCCGTTTTTTCCACGGAACCTCCAGTGTGCACGCACTTGCGCCTTCACACATTTTGGTAATGGGTGTTATGATAAAGACAGCTTGTGAGTTTCAAGATTGGGGAAGCTTACAAGTTATCCTACCATTTCTACCAGTTATGATTATTTTAATACTGTGTACGCTTTCGTGGAACAGTTTTTCATTTCTCAAAATTATTGTCACATGGTTAATCACAATCTTAATTTAAATAATACATACAATACATGGCATTTTGCCATGTGGACACAGCCTACACCGTGATCCATTGGAAGAAATGAGCGTATGGAACTAAGAGAGAACAAATTCTTATTTACAATGAGGCCTACCCCTGACGACGCTGGGCCAATTGTGTGCCGCTCTATGTGACGCCCGATAACGGCCGGATGTGATGCAGCCTGGATTCGAACCAGGTACTGCAGTGACGCCTCTTGCACTGAGATGCAGAACTCTGCGCCACTCGAGAGCCCCTGTAACTTCCATCAACTAAGTAAAATACATAAGCCTAAAGCTGACAAAACAGTAGAAAATATCCTGGTGAAAATTCAGGTTATTTCAATTGCATTAATCTCTACTCTGCCTGTCTGCCTCCCATTCAATCAATCAGTCAAATGTATTTATAAAGCCATTTTTTTACATCAGCCGATGTCACAAAGTGCTGTACAGAAACTCAGCCTAAAACCCCAAACAGCAAGCAATGCAGGTGTAGAAGCATAGCACGGTGGCTATGAAAAACTCCCTACAAAGGCCAGAACCTAGGAAGAAACGTAGCGAGGAACCAGGTTATGAGGGGTGGCCAGTCCTCTACTGGCTGTGTCTATATCTGTCTTAATTTGCACTATGGGTAATGATTTGTAACATTGTATCAACTCAGCATGTTGGCGTGCGCGCTCCCTCCCTCCCTCAACATTATCAGGGCAGAAAATCAGCATTGCTCACAGAGCACTCAAAACAAAAGACAATGAAAAAATTGAGAACTCAAAAATAATGGTTATGAAATAAACCAAAACTGGTTTCTCACAAGTGTAGCAGCTTGTGAACTCTGCAAACAACAGTTCCACTCGGAGAATGAGAATGGTAAATGACCAATACATGCATTAACATAAATGGAATGTAAACAAATGACGGGGATGAATGGTACAGGTACTAGGCCTAGTGGTTATATATGTAATGGTGAATTGATACAAATAAACGAAGGGCAAACAATTCACCCAATTCTGGAGAGTTGATTGCATGCATTCTGGAGAAAGACGCCCAGATCTCCGCAACACACCCTTTCTTCTTGTCTCAACATTTGAAATTATACTCGAGACACATTATAGATGCTTTACGCTAAGCCTATTGCCACACGCGCTCCCAAATTGCTTGCTTCCGAAATAGGCACTTGTGATGTGAAACAATACACTGTTTTAAAAAATAAATTTAAAAAAAAGTTCATGATCAGCTAAGTCAAGCTGTCTGGTAAAGTATTTTCAATTATTTTATTTAGACAGGAGTAATTATAATTTTGGCAAAACATCCATTTAGTTTAGGGGAAGCCAGAATCTGAACAGTGCGCTGTGCACCTGCCAATTTCCCTTTCTAATTCGCAAGTGGATGAAACCAGAGATCTGTATATAATGACGAGATCCTCATGTCTCCGTCCAAACAATTTGAGTCGTTGTCCCAAAGGCAGGAATGCAGGCGACAAGCTAGGTCTGCATAATACGGATAGTATTCAGACCCCCCTTTCCACATTTTTATGTTACAGCCTTATTCTAAAATGGATTACATTTAATGTTGTTCATCAATCCACACCCAAAATGACAAAGCGAAAACAGTTTTTTTGATTTTTTTTGTGTGCAAATGTAATAAAATAAAATAAAAACCTTAAGTGCCTTATAAGTGTTCAGACCCTTCCCTATGAGTTGAAATTGAGCTCAGGTGCATCCTGTATTCATTGATCATCCTTGAGATGATTCTACAACTTGATTGGAGTCCACCTGTGTCAAATTCATTTGATTGGACATGATTTGCAAAGGCCCACACCTGTCCCACACCTGTCCCACAGCATGTCAGAGAAAAAAAATCAAGCCATGAGGTGGAAGGAATTTTCCATAGAGCTCCTAGACAGGATTGTGTCGAGGCACAGACCTGGGGAAGGGTACAAAAAATGCCTGCAGCATTGAAGGTCCCCAGGAAGACAGTGGCCTCAATCATTCTTAAATGGAAGAAGTTTGGATCCACCAAGACACTTCCTAGAGCCGGCCGCCCGGCCAAACTGAGCAATCGGGGGAGAAGGGCCTTGGTCAGGGAGGTGACCAAGAACCCGATGGTCACTCTGACAGAGCTCTAGAGTTCCTCTGTTGAGATGGGAGAACCTTTCAGAAGAACAACCATATCTGCAGCACTCCACTAATTAGGCCTTTATAGTAGAGTGGCCAGACGGAAGCCACTACTCAGTGAAAGGCACATGACAGCCCGCTTGATGTCAGAATCTCTGGTCTGATGAAACCAAGATTGAACACTTTGGTCTGAATGCCAAGTGTCACGTCTGGAGGAAACCTGGCACCATCCCTACGGTGAAGCATGGTGGTGGCAGCATCATGCTGTGAGGATGTTTTTCAGCGGCAGGGACTGTTAGACTAGTCAGGATCGAGGGAAAGATGAATGGAGCATAGTACAGAGAGATCCTTGAATAAAACCTGCTCCAGTGTGAAGGTTCACCTTCCAGCAGGACAATGACCCTAAGCACACAACCAAGACAACGCAGGAGTGGCTTCGCGACAAGTCTCTGAATGTCTTTGAGTAGCCCAGCCAGAGCCCTGACTTGTACCCCATCCCTGGGGAGACCTGAAAATAGCTGTGCAGCGACACTCCCCATTCAACCTGATAGAGCTTGAGAGGATCTGCAGAGAAGAATGTGAGAAACTCCCCAAATACAGGTGTGCTTGTAGCGTCATACCGAAGAAGACTTAAGGCTCTTATCACTGCCAAAGGTGCTTCAACAAAGTACTGAGTAATGGGTCTGAATACTTATGTAAATGTGATATTTCAGTTTTTTTTATTTAATACATTTGCAAAAAAAGGAAAAAATACCTGTTTTATGCTTTGTCAATATGGGGTATTGTGTGTAGATTGATGAGGAAATAATTGTATCAATTTTTAGAATACGGCTGTAATGTATCAATGTGGAAAAAGCCAAGGGGTCTGAATAATTTTCAAATGCACTTTATTATACCCATAGACAAACATTGGCAGTAAAATGGCCTTACTGAAGAGCTCAGTGACTTTCAATGTGGCACCGTCATAGGACGCCACCTTTCCAAAAAGCTAGAGCTGCCCTGGTCAACTGTAAGTGCTGTTATTGTGAAGTGGAAACGTCTGGGAGCAAAAACGGCTCAGCCGCAAAGTGGTAGGCCACAAGCACACAGAATGGGACTGCCGAGTGCTGAAGCGCGTAAAAATCTCCTCTCTTCGGTTGCAACACTCACTACCGAGTTACAAACTGCCTGTGGAATCAAAGTCAGAATAAGAACTGTTTGTCGAAAGCTTACTGAAATGGGTTTCCATGACCGCGCAGCTGTATTTCTGTCTGTAATAAAGCCCTTTTGTGTGGTAAAACTAATTCTGATTGGGAGAGCTTGGCTCCCAAGTGGGTGGGCCTATGCCCTCCCATGGCTGTTCCCTTGCCCAGTCATGTGAAATCCATAGATCAGGGCCTAATGAATGTATTTCAATTGACTGGTTTCCTTCTATGAACTGTTACTCAGTAAAATCTTTGAAATTGTTGCATGTTGCATTTTATATTTTTGTTCAGTATATGACTGGTGGAAGTTCAGTTTGCATCAGGGGAGCATGTTGTCTTGTGACAGGGTTCATAAAAACAGGAAAAAAATAATCAGGGTGCATAAAACCATTGTCCTGTCAGATTTGAGTGTGTGTGTGTTTGCACACCATTGTGTTGTCAGTTGAGACAGTTTTATAGTCTGTCCTGGTGCCAGTCTCTGCTCTGGTCTGTGAGTCACTGAACTATGGGGGGAGAGCGAGGGAGTGAAAGAAAGAGAGGGTGAGAGCAGGGGGGAGAAAGGTTTGAGTCCGGGAAAGAGAGGAGAAAGGTTAAAAGAAAAGTCCATGGTCTCTTCCGTGAGAGATCAGTTTAAGGGAATTTCTCATGGTAACTTTATGTATAAATAAATAGAGAATGGGGCATTCATTTTGTGTGTGTGTGTGTGTGTCACGTCCGATAGTTGGCTCCCATGCCCTTGTCAGCAGGGCTCAGTGGAGAAAGTTTAAGGCTGTTACACTGTTAGGCATATCTATGGTGATGGATGTGTGTGGGTGCATTTCCATTAGAGTGCACACAGAGTATCTAAACCCAGAGACCCACCGACGCAAAACTTCCAGGAACGCTTCGTGAATCAGACTCGACAGACCAGACAGGGGTTTGGGAAGTCAATGGGAGAAGTGAAAAATACTCCCTTTGCTGCTAATATTCTCTAAATCGACCTAGGTGTCTTAGGTAGCTGAACATGTTACCCCAACCTTGTGTGGAAGTGACAAACTGACATGTTTTCATTTTGGTGTAAAATAACTTTATATCTAAGGAGGGCGTTTGATTTGACGGCCTGCTCATGCGCAGTTCGGAGCGAGACGACCGTTAGACCCGATTTTTAAGTTTCTGAGCTTAGCTAGCCAACGTTGCCATGACATCGCCTACAAGCGTGATTGTGGATTTCTATTGTAGAGGCAGTTTCTAAGCATCGTCATACTGTACTATACAATCTTTGGATGGCGTGTGAGTGGTGTTAGCTAGCAGCTTCCTCCCCAGGGGACCGAGGTCACTGATATACTGCTGACCAATAAGTGCCTCGATGTGCCTTCACATGCCCATGTATTGTTCACAGTTCCT
Source organism: Oncorhynchus gorbuscha (assembly GCF_021184085.1). Classification (NCBI taxonomy): domain Eukaryota; kingdom Metazoa; phylum Chordata; class Actinopteri; order Salmoniformes; family Salmonidae; genus Oncorhynchus; species Oncorhynchus gorbuscha. The sequence continues at coordinate 61,573,734 of NC_060195.1, forward strand.
GTCCAGCTGATAGATTTAAACATGTCTGTCAGAGCCTGTTGAGCTGCTTCTTGAACCTCAATCTCACCTAGGCAGAGACAAGTTCAGCACCATGTTGATACTATCTCCCTTGACCCACTCTGACACCCCTCCTCTCTCTCCCTCTACCCTTCCTATCGCTCTCCCCTCTTCCCAGCGGCCCTTCCGTCAGCGGTCTTGACGTTAATGTTCAGCCCGTACCAGAGGGGTATCTACTGTGATGACGAGAGCATCAGATATCCTTACAGAAGGGACACCATCTCCCACAGGGCAATGGCTGCAGTCACCATCCCCTCCTCCATAGTCATAGTAAGTTTGATGAACAACTTGATGGTTATGTACAAAATGGCACGCTATGGTACGAGTTTGCCTCTGCTATGCTATGACTTTACCTCTGCTATGGTACGAGTTTACCTCTGCTATGCTATGACTTTGCCTCTCTCTCTCCATAGATAACTACAGGAGAAGCGTACCTGGTGTACTCCAAGCGTCTCCACTCCAACTCTAACTTTAACCAGTACATGTCAGCTCTCTACAAGGTCAGTTGGAACACGGGTCATAGTTTAGGGCTGACAATATGTGGTCTTAGCTCAGATTGGCTAAATTGGCCTGTGCTGTGCCTCTACTAGGTGGTGGGGACCTTCCTGTTTGGAGCAGCTGTGAGCCAATCACTGACTGACCTGGCCAAGTTCACCATCGGCAGGCCACGCCCTAACTTCCTGTCTGTGTGTAATCCCACTGTTTGTTCTGGGTACATGCTGCAACTCAACTGTACTGGCAACCCTCGAAACGTCACTGAGTCCAGGTGTGTGTGTCTTTCTGTCTGTCTTTCTGTCTTTCTTCTCTTGCTGTGTGATGCAACGTCAACATGTTTCTCTCTGTGTTCCAGATTGTCGTTTTACTCCGGACACTCTGCCTTCGGGATGTACAGCATGCTGTTTCTAGCAGTGAGTGTTTTTTTTATTTGTGTGAGTTTCATACATGCGTGAGATGACGATTAATGTGTGTGTGTGTGTGTGTGTGTGTGTTTTGTAGTTGTATGTGCAAGCACGTATGCAGGGGAAGTGGACTCGTCTGGTCAGACCCACAGTGCAGTTCTTCCTCGTGGCGTTTGCGTTGTACGTTGGATACACACGGGTTAGCGACTACAAACACCATTGGAGCGACGTACTGGTGGGACTGCTGCAGGGAACTCTCATCGCTGTGCTCAACGTGAGTGTTTGTAGGAGGTGTGTGTGTGTGTGTGTGTGTGTGTGTGTGTTTGTACATGTGCTGAGCAATTAAACCGAAATGTCTGTAGTTCTTTGGTTTTGGAACAACTAATTGACTGATGTCGGTTCAATTATTTGAATTCCATTGCACAGTTACTCTAGAGATAAATCAGATCAAGCCCGAACTGTGCGATGTAGTAGGGAGTTGTAGTTTACAGAATACACATGATCTAAGTGACTGATAGTTGGTATTCAGCAGTCATAAAAGTATTGGGGCGGCAGGGTAGCCTAGTGGTTAGAGCGTTGGACTAGTAACCGGAGCTGACAAGGTACAAATCTGTCGTTCTGCCCCTGAACAGGCAGTTAACCCACTGTTCCTAGGCCGTCATTGAAAATAAGAATTTGTTCTTAACTGACTTGCCTAGTTAGATAAAGGTAAATAAATAAATTACTTTGAACTACTAAAACAGTGATTTTGTCAGAAACCGTAGGCAGCAGCTCTATAGAGATGAGATGATGACTTGGAATTAAATAATAAAGTCATCAAATAAAACAAATGTAATATACACAACAACCGAGATATTTTATTCAAGTAATGTTAATAAGTGATGAGCAGTAATGGGCAGTCACTACCCTCATGGGACTTTTGTTTTATTCAGTGTTACAGCATTTAACCCACAATGCATTTAATGTTTCAAATAAAATTGTGACCAAAATCTAAAACATAATTATTTTTTCATAATCGACCTGAAACAGAACCGACTTCAAAAAGCACTAATCGCTTAGCACTGCTGACTTTAAACTATTCTTTTCTCTCAGGTTTGCTACGTCTCTGATTTCTTTAAGCTCCGCCCCCCTCCTCGCTGCCCACGATCAGAGACGGCTGAAGACGAACACCTAGAGGCCAAACCTGGCGTGAACCCAGACACGCAACTACACAACAACCACTACAACTATACAACTACTACAGCTTGAACACAGACTAACAACTACACTGCAACTACACAACAACCTCTACACAACAATCATATGGCAACCGTGGGGAAGTGGCGGCGACAGGAGTTTGTTGGTGGGTAGGCCTGCAGAAATTTGGGTGGGCAATTTTTAAAAATGAAAATGTTTTGTTAACTAACTTCCTGCAATGTTGCCATGTGGCCAAGAGATAAATGTACCGTTTTATAGCTGTCTATGAATTATATCTGATGATGTTTGCATGTTTAGGTAAAAAGACGACAAATAATTAGAGCCCAACCCCATATTGGATTGTTGGGTCCGATACCGATTTTGAGGGAGAGAAAAGTCACAGATGACTGATATCTGTTGATATATTGTTTTTTTTTAGAGGTTGAATGAAAAACAAACCAAATTGTGCTTCAAAGGATCAACAGATACTCTGAATGATGATTTCTTAACTAAATATTATAGTTAACATTATTTAAGAACATTTTATTTGTGGTTTACAGGAGATCCACCAAAAAGCAATTATATGTTCTCTATAAATTTGACAGTGAATACAAAGCTTGTTTAGTTGACCTTAGGTGCAACTTAAAAAATGTCTATGGCAGTGGAAAAGAGGTATGAAAAAGTATTTGTGCTAAACCACCATAAGGGTGGTCATGTAAACAAACACTTCATGGTCCACCTTGCAATGAGAGTACGTTACGACAAGCACACGCTAGCTGTTCATTACGACAATGTTTTCTTAAAGAAACCATATTTACATAACACTGTTATTGAATACAAAATGTATTGGCTATACATTTCAACTCCAAATGGCATGCGCTGATGACTGAAAATGTTTATGCATGTAAATTCTTGCTGCACTGGTTTTTGTCACACGTTATAATTTCGCGAGCTAGCTAACATTAGCTACATATCTCATAATGAAGGCAAGCACATGGCCTGAATGATAGACCTGCGCCAACTGTCTTGTTTTTTGCAGATTGCATATTTCAGAAAACTAACTAAATTAGCCCACTAGCTAACATAATAGGCCCTGACAGTGTCGGTCTTCTTTTTGTATCAAGGACGAGTGTTCACTTTGGCGCCAGTCCAGTGTTGGCACATACGTAGCACATATTGCTGGCTAGATAGCTAAGCTAACTACCTTGCTGGTTAGCTAGCCAGCTAACGTGAACAAAGTGAGAATGTGATGAGGACAGGGCTGCTTGCTTGGTGAAGTGTACTTTTGATTATTTACTCATGCTGGCTGTGGCAAGCTACTCAAGCTACAAACCACCATGTCTACCTTCCCTCACATTGTGGACTAGGGCTGAATGATGTTCAATGAGCAGCTGGTAGAGTGCCCTCTTTAGGCAACCATTGAAAATGGAGCAGACATATTTGTTTATTCTATGTATATAATATGGGCACTTTATCTGTGGAATAAAGGCAGATAAAAATATTGGCCGATTAATATCGGTCGGGCTCTACAGATAATGTCCCATTTGGAACACTGACAAGGTAATTTGTAAGTCGCTCTGGATAAGAGCGTCTGCTAAATGACTTAAATGTAAATGTAAATGAAAGAGCAGTACTTAAAAATATATATCTAGAAAGAAAATAGGTTTTTGCTCCCAGTGGGGGCACCCATGCCTACGCCCCTGCCGTATGGCTGTCTGTGTGAGAGAAGTGTGTATATCAGTGACTGGAATAAATGGAACGTATCAAACACCTCAAGCATATGGAAACCACATGTTTGACTCTGTTTATTCCGGTCCAGCATTACAATGACCCTGTCCTCCGATAGCTTCTCCCACCAGCCACCACTGGTGTGTATGAGAAGATGTGTATAACCACTCACATGCACATGCATTTAACTTTGTATTTTAATACAATGTACTAAAAGTATGGAGGATGAGACAGTTTTTTAACAGACACAAAGAATTATTGTGTAGTTCCCAAGATTTCAATTATGCTAACAGGAAACACTGAAACAACTTTTATTTTTTAAATGTATGATTCATTTATATTTCCTGTGCAGCAGCATCAACCAGGTTGTCTTCTTGGGATTTGTAGTTTATTTGAGTGTCCTGTAGTTCTTTTTTAACCCACCCTCTAGTCTAGTTTGTATTTGTAAAGGAGTTTTTTGTGTGTTTGTAATGCTTTGATCCCTTTTACCTACACTGGAGCTACTAATCCTCTCACACGTCTTCCATCAAGACAGCGGTCTCCAAGCCTCGTGCTGGGGAGCTACTGGGCTGCAGGCTTTTGTTCCCGCCCACCACCAACCTACCTGATTTAACTAGTCGTTAAGACCTTGATTAGCTGAATCAGGTGGGTTAGTGTGCTCATCCTGTAGTTCTCCAGGAGGAGGGGGGGGGGGGACCAATGGTCTGTGGAGTTCAGTGTTGGGCCTACTGGTACCTAGCATGTCTGTAGAAGACATGCATGTACAGTATATGGAATGTAAAACAGTGTTGCATAGATAATTACTTTCTAACTAACTGTTTATTTCTGTCGTATCTCTAAGATTGTAATACCACTACTAGCCCACTGTGATGTTTTTTAAAATGTTATTGACGCAACTTGTATTAGTCACTCCAGTTTATTATATATAAAGCTGAGTATAACCTGCCTTCTCGCATGGCAACACAGGTCCTGTGAGATCATGATGCCATGTGCTGCCTTTGAAATGTTGATGTTGACAATCGTCAGTGTGTCAATGATTGAGTCACTCACTGAGATGTTCTCTGAAAAACACATTACACTTCTGCAAAGGGTTAATATATACACTATATGACCAAGAGTATGTGGACACCTGCTCGTCCAACATCTCATTCCAAAATCATGGGCATTAATATGGAGTTGGTCCCCGCTTTGCTGTTATAACAGCCTCCAATCTTCTGGGAAGGCTTTCCACTAGATGTTGGATCATTGCTATGGGGACTTGCTTCCAGTCAGCCACCAGCATTAGTCAGGTTGGGCACTGATGTTTGGCAAATGCTCACTGGTGCGCGTGCAATAATTGAATAACATAATTTCAAAATGTAATTTGCAATGTTCGCACACCAGACGCGAGCAGTGTAGTCAGCCTGTTAGGCTTGTGCGGCTGCTCAGCCATGGAAACTAATTTCATGAAGCTCCAGACTAACAGTTTTTGTGCTGTTTCCCGAGGCAGTTTGGACCGCGGTAGTGAATGTTGCAACCGAAGACAAGCGGTCCCGTTCTGTGAGCTTGTGGCCTACCACTTCGTAGCTGAGCCATTGTTACTCCTAGACGTTGCCACTCACAATAACAGCACTTACAGTTGACTGGGGCATCTCTAGCAGAGCAGAAATTTGACGAACTGACTTGTTGAAATGGTGGCATCCTATGACGGTGCCACGTTGAAAGTCACTGAGCTTTTCACTACGGGCCATTGTTTGTCTATGGAGATTGCATGGCTGGGTGTTCAATTTATACACGTGGCTGAAATACCCAAATCCACTAATTTGAAGGGGTGTCAACCTACTTTTGGCCATGTAGTGTATTTTATTGTGTTTGTATCCACACTGTAATCCTTCATAAGCTTGTCTGTAACAAACTGTAGCTGCAATCAAATGTATGTATTTCTTCTTGATGGAAAAGGGAACTTGATTTACAGAAGTGTCTTTCCTTTATAATCTGACAACTCCTGCTGAGACGAAAGTGCATGCAGAACCACAGAGTTACTGCTGTGGAGGGATGGGTAGAGAGGGATGATTGGAAGAATGGAGGGATGGCTAAACGGATGGAATGAATGCCTTCAACTTCATGGATTCATCCAAGTGATTCACTAGGACTTTCCCAATGTTTGTTGGGGTGATGGCACACCAGACCCAGTGATGAAGACATTGCACATGTTGTCATAGCTTTATTTCAATTTGTTTTATTTTATCTCTCTGTATTGCTTTTTTGTAGTTTTATGCATAAAGACGAACTAATATGCCCTTTGTGCATCAGACTGATTTTTGTTATTAAAGTGAGTGTGTGTGCTAGTTGATTCTGTAGCCTAATGAGGGAATAGTTGCTGAAAAGGGTGCAGGTATAAATCCCCTGTACCTCAACCACGGTTGCTATAAAGCCCTGCGCATGATTACATTTGTTTAGTTTGGGTGGTCCTTGCAGACAAAGACCCTCTTCGCAAACCATTTCGATGTATACACTATGCGCTTCCTCGTAAGAACAGCCGGTATTATGGTACTGATGGTTTGTACTACCAGTGCAACGCCTTCTAGTTGTCACATTGGGGAAAACTGTAACATTTGAGCTAAGCCTAACCTTTACCCTCATTCTCCTAACCTGCCAAGTTAATTATTCTAACCTGCCTACATAATTATCCTAACCTAAAAAAATAAAAACAGTATTGCCACAGTGACATGTACTTGGATGTACTCAGGTGAAAAACTATCCTGTTGACAAGTGGAACTCCCAGGATGCTGCAGGCCTGTCCAGACTTGTCTGAGTTGTGGGATATCTCTTGTCAGTTAGAAAACAAACTCCATAGGGTTATAATACAAGCAGAATCAATGAGTTAGCCAGCTAATTTGTCTACATATCCGGAGCTTTATTTTTAAATTTTTTAAGAAAGAGGTTTGAAATGGGAATGGACTACAGTGCCTTCAGAAAATATTCATACCCCTTGACTTATTCTAAATTGTGTTACAGCCTGAATTCAATATGGATTAAAAAATATATAATTTAAGGGGTGGATCAGCTTAATATTGCGAAAGATTGTTGCTTCCATCAATGTAATTGTCTGCATCATTTCCAATCCCCCATATTTTTTTGGTAAATATATATATTCATATACAAACACGTATGCATACATATACACATACCTATGTAGACATCCATACTTTTTAAAGAATATACCTTTATTATTCTCCGCAAACCCTACCACCCTTCCCCCAATTGGAGTAAACTAACAAATGCTTAGGCTACTACCTTCTTATAGACATTTTACAGACAATCGATTTTAAAATAGTTATATTTTGTTTGTTTTTAGTCATTCCTCTATTTCTGATGTCCATCTATAAGAGCGTCTGCTAAATGACTTAAATAGAAATCAAACTACATTTACATTTGTAACTGTGCTATTTCACAACATTTCTGAACCTATATACATTTTACAGACCCAGTATGTTTTACATGTTTTATCTTGCTATTAGTCTCACCCTTCAGCTCCATTCAACCTCTCAACATCATCCATTTTGGATTTCTATTTGCCATATATTTTTCAACTGTGCCGTGATGCTTCACAAAAGTACTGAACCTTTCTATTCTCATAGCTTCTACAGATTTTAAAGGAAAAATACAAAATGTTGCTAAAATAATTATATTATTGATTGCTTTGACTATGGCTTTTCAAATCACCCACTATTGCTACCTGCAGTGTAAGTTCTAGGCAAATGTTTAAATTCTTCAGCCATTCCTGGACCTGTGACCAAAAACGAGCTACATATGGACAATACCAAAATACATGATCTGATGACTCTGCCTCCTCACAGCAAAATCTGCAGAGCTGGGAATATTATATCCCCCAGATTTATAACATTCTATTGGTTGCAAGAATTTTGTATAGTAATTTAAATTGAAAAATTTGAAGTTTTGAATCCGGCATTGTTTTGCGTATCAATTCATAAACCATGTGCCATGGAATGGGTACATCAAATCTCTTCCCAACTATTTTGCAATTTATATGGCACAGCTGTCATTTTTGTGGTCCTTTAAATGAAAATGACATGTTTTTATTTATCACACTTTTCTTTAACAATATGTTCTTTAATACAGGGCCGACATACAAGTTCCTTTTTCCCCCTTCTACTTGCCTATTCCATTTTTGTGGTAATGCTGCAATTAATTGGTTGTAATTTTGGGTAGAGCAGACGTTTCCATATGTCTGTGTTAGCTGCATATGTGACATAACTCCACCAGTCCTATTTATGATATCATTCACTAAAATGATACCTTTACATTTTCTTTTTTTCTTTCTTCGAAAAATGCTTTTTACTTTCTTTTTTTTGAACCAATTAGTATATTTGAGTTTAACCACAATATTTGTTGTATTATTTGTTCTGTCTTTTCAGGTGGATTAACTGAAATTGCAACCAAATTTCTAAGGCATGTTTTTAAAAAATAACGATCTTTTGGAGATTATTTCCTTTTCTAACAACCAAAAGTGAGCAGGTGTAAATGTGAATAAAGGGAAAAAGGCCATTCTTGAACATAGGATGAGACATTCCTACCAATTTACTAGAGAACCAGTTTAGATTTAAGAATAACTTTTGTATAACTGATGCCTTTAGTGAGAGGTCTAATGCTTTAATATTTAATTTCTGCCTTCTGAATTCATATTCGTTATATAAATAGGCCCATTTAATTTTGTCTGGCTTGCTGTTCCAAATTAAATTTAATATTTTTTGTAAATATAATTTAAAAAGCAGGTCCCTAGGCGTAGGCAAAACCATAAGCAAATAGGTAAACAGTGATATAAGAGTTAATCAGGGAGATTTTTCCATGGTAGCAAGATCTTATCTATTTTTGCTAACTTTCTAAAAAATGTATTGGAGTGAGATCATTTCTTTCTTTTGGGATTTGTATACCGGGTACGTCCACATCTCCGTCAGACCATTTAATTGGTAAACTACACGGTAATGTAAAATTAGCATTTTTTTTTGTGATCCAATACGTAATATTACTTATCATAATTTGGTTTTAATCCAGAGAGAATAGCAAAAGTATCTAGATCCTTTATGAGGCCATGAAGAGATTCTAATCATCAGCCTACAATGACACCTTAGTTTTTAAACCAAGGATTTATAATCCCTTAATATTATTGTTTGATCTAATTTTAACAGCTAACATTTCGATGGCAATGATAAATAGATATGCCGATAGTGGGCAACCTTGTTTTACTCCTCTAGATAGTTTTAAACTTTCTGAGATGTAGCCATTATTTACTATTTTACACCTAGGGTTACTATACATAACATTAACCCATTTTATAAGAGATTCCCCAAAATTGAAATATTCTAGGCATTTATATATAAACTCCAGTTGTACTTTATCAAAAGCCTTTTCAAAATCATCTATGAAAACCAGGCCTGGTGTCCCCGATATTTCACAGTATCCTATTGTTTCCAGTACTTGTCTTATATTATCTCCAATGTATCAGCCATTGAAACCTGTCTGATTAGGATGAATAAGATCTGACAATACTTTTTAAATTCTATCCGCCAAGCATTTTGCTAGGATTTTTGCATCACAACACAATTGTTTGGACAATTTTCACATTTGGATGAAAATTACTGTTAATTAAAACCATCACCCCTTTTGAATTTCTTCGCCCATGGGAGAAATATATTTCGCCCCCCAGTCCTTTTTCCACAAAACTTCATCTAAAATTGTTGAATGAGTTTCCTGTAAACAATAGATATTATATTCCTTCTCTTTTAGCCAGGTAAATACTGATCGTCTTTTCTTATTATCTGCTAGCCATTACAATTGTAACTGGCTATACTTATTTCACCACAGTCAACTCTATTTATTAAAATATATGTTTGTAAACGTACCATTAAAATGTTACATGATGATTGAGTGTCTATAGCTGTACCATGATATTTGCATTGCTACTAAGTAAACTTCCAATTGGTCCCCACTATTCCACCCGCTAAAAGCCCTCCTCATCAAGAGTTGGGTTGTCATCCCAATGCCTGGCAGACCACCCCCGACCCCCTGTATCCCATAGCCCTGAAAAGACTGAGATCCATCCTTCGAAAAGAGCACACAGTGCCATTTACAGAACAGAAGTAGATCAACCACTAAATGCATTTCCATCGCCCTCACCTCGATTTGTATTATATATAGCCATCTATATCTATATATTTAAAAAAATCCTGTTTTTTATATTCCATAATTAGCTATTAATATTTGCAGTAATGTAGGCAATTTATGCAAAGGATTTTACCTTACCAGTCTCGCCATTACCAAAATGACATTAATACAAGCAATTATTATATTAGGAAACAATTATTGTGAATCATCCTATATTGTCTCTAACATCTTTTACTCCTTCGCAACAGTTGTGGGATATGCAGATACACCCACACACACACTCAACCCTTTCCCCACACACCATAGGCTCACATTCTCAACAGTTGCACCATCCCAGAGCCCAACTCAAGAAAGGTCTTGATTTACGAATGCATAAACAGTTGCAGCTGCATGAGAAGGCCTGCAAGACTGCAAAAAAATGGGCAGAAATTGAGAGATTTTATGAACCATTGTCACGTCCTAGATGATGGTCAAACGTACACCTTTTCCCTGAAACACCCACAATACACGGTCCCCCGTATTGACCATATTCCCAAGCATCTCCATGCAGTCAGACTTTTTGATTGTGTGCCACCAGGGCCACAATAATATACACTCTCTGAATGTCCGAGTGTGATGCCCTCCCCATGGGTTTCTACAGCTAGTGTTGCCAGCACTGCCACTGCCTGGATGGGGGCACCCCACCGGCTAGGTACAAGGTCATCATTAGCAGCTTAGAGAATGTCCTCGTATAGTATGCTCTCCCTTTAGGGGGCTTTGGCTTTGCAGAGGGGGGGGGGCAGTGCTAGTCTAGGTCTGACTGCATTTTGCAGGTCAGCAGGTCCATAAAAACAGTTAGACTTCTCCTTAGTATCTGGGTCATTCAGGTGCGTGTCTAGGGTATAGGGTTGTGGACCGTTCCATCAATATAGGATCATAAATAAATACATTAGATATACAATTTATTTAAAAAATGTAGTTCCCCATGATAGGACAATAAATAAATTAAATGTATAATTCATTTTAAAACAGTTCCACCATGATAGGACAATAAATAACTAAATAAGACATATCATTCATTATAAAAAGTAATGCGAATCATCTGAACAACATTGAACGTTCTCTCACACCCCCGCTCACAGCAATACATTGGTTCTGGGATATGCAACCATTTCCTTTCCTTTCCAAACAAAACAAAAATACATAAAACACACATCATCCACACATGGATTAAACTGTTTCTCACCCTTCTACACACAATACTTTGTGACAAAGTGAAAACATGCTTTTAGAAACATTTGCAAATTTATCGAAAAATGAAATACAGAAATATCTCAATTACTACATAAGTATTCAGACACCTGAATCAATACTTTGTCGAAGCAAGCACCTTTGGTGGCGATTACATCTCTGAGTCCTCTTGGGTATGTCTATCAGTTTTGGTGGCGATTACATCTCTGAGTCCTCTTGGGTATGTCTATCAGCTTTGCACATCTGGATTTGGGGATTTTCTCAAGCTCTGTTAAGTTAGCAATCAAGTCTTTCCACAGATTTTCAAGTCTGGGCTTTGGCTGAGCCACTCTGACTTCACATTCTTGTTCTGCAGCCATTCCAGCGTGGATTTGGTTGTATTCTTTGGGTCATTGTCCTGTTAATGTAAATCTTCATCCCCAGTCTATCATTTGCACTCTGAAACAGGTTCTCATCAAGGATTTGCCTGGGTTTGTTCTCTTTATCCTTACCAGTCCCTGCCTCTGAAAAACATCCCCATAGCCTGATGCTGCCACCACCATGTTTAATGGTAGGGATGGTGTAAAAATGGGTGATGAGCTGTGCCTGGTTCTCCAGACATAGAGCTTTACATTCAGGCCAAATAGTTATATTTTTGTCTCATCGGACCACAGAATCCTTTGCTTTATGCTCCGTCTTTCACGTGCCTTTCTGTAAACACCAGGTGTTTCATTATGTGCCTTTTTCTCAGGAGTGGCTTCCATCTGGCCACTCTCCCATGAAGCCCAGATGGGTGAAGTGCTGTAGACAGTTGTCCTGGCAGGTTCTCCCATCTCAGCCAAGGAACTCTGTAGTTCTGTCAGAGTGGTCATTGGGACAGTAACCCATTGGCTACTTCCATATTTGTTCGATTTCTGCTCTGACAAGCACTGTCAAATGTGTGACCTTACATAGACAGGTGTTTCTAACTCATGCCCAAACAATTGAATTGGCCACAGGTGGACTCTTAAGTTGTAACGACATTGCAAGGATGATCGAAGGAAATTGGATGCACCTGAGGGGTGTGAATACTTATGTAAATGAGATATTTCTGTATTTTAATTTAAATAAATTAGTAAAAAAAGTTCTAAAAACATGTTTTCCCTTTGTCATTATGGGGTAGTGTGTGATGGGTGGGTGAGAAAAAAAATGAATACTGAATACTTTCTGAAGGCACTGTAATTGACTCAACCAAAAACACAGTACCTTGCAAAAGTATTCAGACACCTTGGAATTTTTTCACATTTTGTTACAAAGTGGGATTAAAATGTAATTTTTTGTCAACAATCTATGTAAAAGACTAATGTCAAAGCAGATAACAAATGATTAAAATATAGTGGTTGCATAAGCATTCAGACCCTTTGTTTAGGTAAGCCTAAATTAGTTCAGGAGTCAAATTTGGCTTAACAAATCACTTGTTCGATGGACTCACTCGGTGTGAAATAATAGGGGTTGACACGACTAGACCTTCCTCTGTCTCCCATACATACGACATCTGTAAGGTCCTGCAATTAAGTGTTGAATTTCATGCACAGAGACCAGGGAACTTTTCGAAAGCCTCAAAGAAGGGCAGTGATTGATAGATGGCTAACAATAAATCAGACACTGAATCTCTTTAACCATGGTGTAGTTAATAATTATGCTGTGGATTATGTATTAAACCACCCAGATACATCAAAAGATAGTCGTCCTTCTGAATTGAGCTCCAGGACAGGAATGAAACTGCTCAGGGATGTTACAATGAGGCCATTGGTGATTTTACAACTGCTTCAATTGCTGTGATGGGAGAAAAACATTGAGTGAAAAGAACAGAAATATACAGAATACAAATGCATGCATCTTGTATGCAACAAGGCACTAATGTAACACGCCAAAGAAACACAGCAAAGGACTAAATGTAAAGCCAGCACAACACTGAGTAACTTCCTCCTTACATTCAAGTATGGTGGTGGCTGCATTATGGTATCAGTATGCTTGTCATTGGAAAATACTGGGGAGTTTTTCAGGATAAAAAGAAATGGGATTGAGCTAAGCACAGGCAAAACCCTAGGAAAGTCTGTGTCACAGAGAATGGGAGAGGAATTCAGCAGGACAATAACATACCAGAAGGCCAAATCCTCACTGGAGTTGTTTACCAAGACAATGCTCCTGAGTGGCCAAGTTAGTTGACTTAAATCTCCTTGAAAATCTATGGCAAGAGTTGATCATTCCTGTCTAGCTATGATCTGCAACATCTTGATTGAGCATGAAGAATTTTATAAAGAATAATAGGCAAATATTGCACAATGCAGGTGTGGAAATCTCTTAAGAGACTTACCCAAGAAGACTCACAGCTGTAATCGATGCCAAAGGTGTTTCTAACAAGTATTGACTCAGGGAGCTGAATACTTATGCAACTTAATGACTATATGTCATTACATTTTAATGAATAAAAAAATATATATATATTCCACTTTGACAAAGGACTGTGTAGACTGTTGACAAAATTACCAAAAAAATGTAATCCCCATTTAACAATTAAAAGTGAGGAAAACCAAGGGATCAAAACTTCCAGGTTAATTTAAGCTTTTTTAATAAACCAGAAATTATTTCTGGTTGTTTATCAAAGTTACCTGGCTAACTCATCGACACCCACAGGCAAGCAAATGCAGACACACAAATAGAAAAACCACTAGAAACAGTCTCTCCATTGAGTCATTTATTTGTAAGGCACCATAGACATTTCCTTACTGCCGAGCGCTTTCAGTCATGTTGTGTAGTCAATGTTTGTTTGTTTGGTTTACATTAGATGCGACTTTTCCCCTCCACATCTCTTCTTTTAAATGAAGTTATAAGTATTGGTTTTTCATAACACAGATGACATACATTATCGCCAAGTACACACTTATGAAGTTTCACATATAACGACAAAGTAAAGAGTTTTAAAAATTACATTTACAAAGCTCAACAAGGAGGTGACATTTCCTCAGCATTGTCAAGGGGGCAGGAGAGGAGGGGGGGGGATATTGGGTAGTACCTCTTTCCATAGCACATCACATAATACACACGCTGCACTGACACGTCATCTTCCATCACACGCATACACACCAAAAGCAGCTTTGAAACATACAAAAATGCTTAAAAAAGTATATATGTATATTGATATATAAATGGGCCCTTCACAACAGAAACACACAAACCATTCATGTCAGAGTTTTGCTCTAAATTCAATCAAACCTGCAATAGCAAAGTTTACAGTGTCTTGGTTTACAAACTACTGCCCGAAAACACATTTCCTATTCTGAAAACTTGAAGCATCTACCTGTGAGGGGAGTCTACCTGGCAGTAGTAGTACATTTTTAGGGTCCTGTGATTTTAATTAACCCATTTGGGGGGGGGAATAAAGTCTGTGTAAATACTGGGGTTTGATTGAATACAGCCCTGGGTCTGGTTTGGTGTGGCATTGCTGCCACCTACTGTCCTGGAGAAGAACTAAAACTTATCGCCTTGAATTAGAAAGACAGTTATGCGTCTGAGGGTAGGTAATAGGTTAGTGCGCTACAGCTGTGTTCAACGGTTTGGCACCATGCTCGCTCACCACACATTCTAGCTCCAAGTGCTATGCTAACCAACAGAACGACATATGCAAATGTATTCCTCTCCCTTTCTACCAATAGGATCTGATCTGAATGAGCACATGATTGATGTGAAGTTTAGGTCCCGTTAGATTTAGGCCTCGTCCACGATCAACCCTTACCCCTCGGACACTTCCTCCATCTAAGGGGAAGTGCTTAGGGGCTAGGGGTTGATTTGGGACTGGACCATAGACTGTCAGTTAAGAGAGTGGACAGACAGGGGCGGGAGGGAGAATACGAAAGGTGGTTGATAAAAATAAAACGTAAGTTTGCACACACACACTCGCTCTAGCTCCTATGACTTTTACACTCGACTGTCTTACTCAAGTGGCCCTTTCAGAACACTGTCTGTGAGATCAGTGAGCAGAGTTAGCAGCCAATCAGCAGAGACCTACAGGAGGAAGTCGTCCGTAGACACTGATCAAAGGTCAGTAATGTTTTGATCGTTTAAATCTGAGTTTAAGGGCAACTTCTACTAGGAGAAAAGGAACACAGGTCAGGGGTTAAAGGGTTAGCGCTAAGATGGGACCAAGTCACAATTTTGCAAGTCTCAAGTTTTAAGCTTTGAGTCAAGTCCCAAGAAATAACGGGCAAGTCTCAAGTCAAGTCCCACAGCTCAGGTCGAGTCAAGTCACAAGTTCCTAATTTTGGGTTTCGAGTCCTCAAGTCAACGGTTAAGTGTTTTATGCCAATTTCATTGCAACTGCAATGATTTAGGACCAACGTGTTTTAAAAACTGAACGCAACAATTTTTGGGGACTGATCCAGATGCCCTGATGCAGAGATGGCACCACAGGTCCCAGAGTGGTTAGTTTCCCCTGGGGCTCAGACCTTTCCCTAATCTGGTAACCTAACCAGGTATAAGGACTTTATAGGGTATGACAGTCATGAATCAGTTGTAAAATGGTTTTTATATGGACAATGATGTGAGTGGGACCCAAGATTATTATTATTATTTTTACTCCTGGCCCTAGGGAGGATGAAAACCCCTGTCAAACTGCAGCAACCCTGTACTTGTTCACATGAATTATATTTAAAAACTAGACTAAACAGGGGTTTCCTCTACAGACAAAACAATTGCAATTGGACAATACAACTCACAGGGCTTGCTTTATGCAGGTTTGCATCGTGTAGGCCTCTGCAACTTTAATTCAAAAGTAACTCACATAGTCCATGTAAATCAGTAGTGTTTGATTAATTTCAGTTAATAGTTTTAGATTGAAAAGGTCAAGGCAGCCTAGCTAGTCCAAGTTTGAATTTAGCTTAAACCAAATTTGATCACATTCACATTTTCTCCTAACACAAATAAATGGTCTATAAAATAGGCTACATAACATTACCACCTGGTTGGTATCAGTAGCCTAGTTGATTAGACTGAGAAGTCATCTCGTTTTCTTCCCCTAGAGTTTAGGTGTAGTCTGCTGTAACATTTCGGGTTAAGAGTTCTTGCTTTTGTTTGTTGGGAGTGATGTGTTATCACGTTTGCTAAATAAATACCGCAGGACAGTGGAGAGTGGGGCGCTTGATAAAATGTCAAGTCATAAAATGTCCAAGTCACGTGACTCGAGTCCACATCTCTGGGTTAGAGGTCAGGGTAGTATCTGTTGGCAATGGGTTGTCAGCAGCAATAGTGAACAGAGGAGAGGAAAGGAAAAGAGGAAGGAGTCAGACAGAGGAGACCTGTCCAACAGGCTTGGTGACGAACTGATTTGATGATAATAGAAGATGAAAAAGAAGGATAAGGAAGCGATGGAGTGGAGGCCCAGAGAGTAATTCTAGAGACCTGAACCACGGGGTGACACCTACTGTATGAACACTCAACTCACCCCCCCTCCCCCTTAGCCCTCCCACAGTAGATCCACGCCTGGTTGTCCATCAGTCCAACTTGTCTCACCCTCGCCCCGCTCTCCACTCCTTCCCATCCACGCTCCACCATCAGTCGGACTTGTCTCCGTCTTCTTCCCTCTGTTCTCTCTCTGCTGCGTCTCTGGCCTTGTCTTCTTTAGCCAGCTGGGCCTGAGCCTGGTGGGGAGGAGACCAGAGAACAAAACACAAGGAGTGGAAGAGAGCCGTAAACTGTCATGTGTGGGTTACCTGTAGGGGCGTGTGTGTGTCACCTGCTATGGGGGTGCGCACGCGTTACCAAATACAGGAAGACCCCACAAGTGGCAGACAAATAAAACCAAAAGATGTTGTTTGAGCAACATATCCTCACGTAAGACAATATCACTCCGTTCAAGATTATATTTGGTGCTAGGGGGTGTGCGCGCGTTACCTGCTAGGGGGTGCGTTACCTGCTAGGGGGTGCGTTACCTGCTAGGGGGTGCGTTACCTGCTAGGGGTGGGTGCGTTACCTGCTGGGGGTGGGTGCGCGTTACCTGCTGGGGGTGGGTGCGCGTTACCTGCTGGGGGTGGGTGCGCGTTACCTGCTGGGGGTGGGTGCGCATTACCTGCTGGGGGTGGGTGCGCATTACCTGCTGGGGGTGGGTGCGCATTACCTGCTGGGGGGTGGGTGCGCATTACCTGCTGGGGGGTGGGTGCGCGTTACCTGCTGGGGGGTGCGTGCGCGTTACCTGCCAATTCACAGCCGACTGAAGTGTTGTTTGTTGGTCTTGAGATGTGCTTTTTGACACTTTGTGTTTAACAGTGTCTCTCCGTTTCACCATTTCTCACCATCTCAGGCACTACATCAACATATGTGAAAATAACGCTATGTTTTGCAGTCAAAAAGACTAGAAAAGAAAGAAATGTCTTTCTAATGACATCAACCAATTCTTAGACAATTTAGTATGGAATGCCTAGTCCTAATTGGTTCCAATTAAAAGTAGGCATTCCATACTAAATTGTCTAAGAATTGGTTGATGTCATTGGAAACACTAATCTTCCTCTGTCTTTTTGACTACAAACATTTAAAAAAGCATTAATTTCACATATGGTGGTGTTGGGAGGGAGCTGGAGATGATGAATGACTTTTTTTTACATTTCCTTTTAAATGAGGTGTCCCCACCACAAAGCTAGAATACTGCCTTGCAAGTATTGGTTCGGCCTTACAATACTTGCAAAACATAAGCTTTCATTCACCTCAATGTACTTGTATGCTTCGCGCTGGCAGTGACACTGGCTAGCAGAGCAACGTTGACGCTAACATCATTATTTGTGCTAGCGAAAGCTTTGTCTTCTCGTGTTGCTGGTCGCTCGACAACCATGGGTTCAGCCACATCAGTATCACTGGCAGACACATCGGGCTCTTGTTGTTGATCTTGTAGCTTAAAGCTGCAATATGTAACTTTTTGGGTGACCGGACCAAATTCACATAGAAATGTGGAGTTATAGACCTGACATTCTCATTGAAAGCAACTCGAAGAAGTGGTAGATCCGTTCTATGTCCACTATTTCTATGATTCCCGGTCTTAAGTTTATTTTTTGTGCACCAGCTTCAAAACAGTGAAAATATAATGTTTGGTTATGGAAAATATATTAGATTGTACAATGATTCTGTACACTACTTGCATGTTTTGTCACAAACTGAAATGAGGCGAACGGTTAACATTTTTGCAACCAAGCTGAGCGATTTCCTCATGGTACTCATTTAAAATAAAATGTGATCCTCTTCATCCTTCTCCTGACAGAGGTGAATGCAGATCCTCTCAAGGTAGCTATTCAAAGGCTTGCGTTTCCAGCCTACTGAGGTAGCTCCAGCCTCGGAATACATTATGCTACGATTGGCTCATTGAACTGCGTGTTGCATTATGGTATTGGTAGTTCTTTGTGTGATTACCAACCATAAAATAGCAGAAATACTACAACCACGGCAATATTGGTTCTGGGGGTATAAGTCCCCACTTGGATACATCACTTTGACCGTTTAGCGCATATTTATTTTTAGTCACATATGCGAGTGAAATGGTCACACTGTAGAGCCCTGGAGAGGTGTGTTGCCGATGGTAGGTGTGTGTGTGTGTTACCTGTGCATGTGCTGCCTGTGAGTGGGAGTGAGAGGCCAGGATGGAGGACAGGGACATCAGTCCGGCGCTGGAGGTTGGGGGGAGGCTGGGAGCAGACAGACCCATGGGGAGAGGGGCCATCGTGGGGAGGCCCAAGCCCTGGAGCTGAGACAACTGGTGCACCTGGAGCTGCTGCTAAACGCACAGACAGATACACATGGTTATATACACACACATATTCATACACGAGTCACGTATGCGCGGTTAACACACACACCAGCCTACCCGTATAATAGAGTTCATCTCAGGAGGAGTGACCTGCTTGGCTCGCTCTATGGCCCCTAAGACCTGCTGCTGATGCTGCAACACACACACATCCAAACACATTTAGCTATTGTACAGAATTAAACAGATTGACATTGTACAGCACGTTGATATGGGATTATGTTATCCTAAGGAAAAGTATGTGTAGAGAGGAGAGTGTAATACCTCTTGAGATAGGTAGGGGAGAACCTGAGCACAGATCCCGTTTAGTCTCTTCACGATCTCAGCCTGGGGAGAAGAGACAGACTGACAGTCAGAATCATAGAGATAGAGGTGTCTAGTGCCCAAAGCCCGTTTTAGCATGGGCAGCACCATTGAAGACACTCACCATTTTTAAGTAGTTAACTGAGTGGTACTTCCTATGGGTTAAGGAAGGATCACAAAATTCCATTCAGATCATCAGGACGGAGCAGCCATTTTTAAATTTTTTTTTAACCTTTATTTAACCAGGCAAGTCAGTTAAGAACAAATTATTATTTTCAATGACGGCCTAGGAACAATGACGGCCTAGGAACAGTGGATTAACTGCCTGTTCAGGGGCAGAACGACAGATTTGTACCTTGTCAGCTCGGGGGTTTGAACTTGCAACCTTCCAGTTACTAGTCCAACACTCTAACCACTAGGCTAACCGTGGCTTTATACCGTTTCAAACAACACAGTCTTGGTGGCCGTGTGCACCCTTTCAGTTTGTTTACCAACTTAGAAGTAGTAGAATAAGAAAATGTACTACTTCAAAATGGCGATGGCCTCAATGGTGCCAATGCTCTCACAGATGCCATAATGGGAAAGATGCAATGTTGCATCTTCTAACAATCTCTATGGTCCCAACACTGGCTTTACCATACAACACAGTACCAGAGAGAGAGAGAAGGGGGAAGAGAGGGGGGAAAGAGAGTGAGAGAAAATAAGTTACCTGTTTGTGCATTTCAATGTTCAGTCCATAAGACATCTCGTAGTACTGCAAAAAGAAGATTTGGGAGTTTGTGACTTAACACTAACATACTGCAGAATTCCAAATCAATCCCTAGCCCTCAATACACTTGTGTACAGTACCAGTCAAAAGTTTGGACACACCTACTCATTCAATGGGTTCTTTATTTTTACGATTCTCTACACTGTAGAATAGCGAAGACATCAAAACTATGTAATAACCCACATGGAATCATGTAGTAACCAAAAAACGGGTTAAACAAATCAAAATATATTTGAGATTCTTCAAAGTAGCCACCCTTTTCTCAACCAGCTTCATTTGGAATGCTTTTCCAATAGTTTCCACATATGCTGAACACCTGTTGGATGGTCCAACTCATCCCAAAACATCTCCATTGGGTTGAGGTCGGGTGATTGTGGAAGCCAGGTCATCTGACGCAGCACTCCTTTTTCAAATAGCCCTTACACAGCCTGGAGGTGTGTTGGGTCATTATCCTGTTGAAAAACAAAATATAGTCCTACTAAGTGCAAACCAGATGGGATGGCGTATCGCTGCAGCATGCTGTGGTAGACATGCTGGTTAAGTGTGCCTTAAATTCTAAATAAATCACAGACAATGTCACCAGAGAAGCACCCCCACACCACATTCTCCGTACTTCATGCTGGGAACCACACATGCGGAGATCATCCGTTCACCTACTCTGTGTCTCACAAAGACACGGTGGTTGGAACCAAAAATCCCCAAATGGGACTCATCAGACCAAAGGACAGATTTCCACCAGTCTAATGTTCATTGCTTGTGTTTCTTGGCCCAAGCAAGTCTCTTCTTATTGGTGTCCTTTAGTAGTGGTTTCTTTGCAGCAATTCGACCATGAAGGGCTGATTCACACAGTTTCCTCTGAACAGTTGATGTGGAGATGTGTCTGTACTTGAAATCTGTGAAGCGTTTATTTGGGCTGCAATTCCGAGGTGCAGTTAACTCGAATGACAGTTTCATCACAGTGCTTGATGGTTTTTGTGACTGCACCCGAAGAAACTTTCAAAGTTCTTGAAATTTTCCAGATTGACTGACCTACATGTCTTAAAGTAATGATGGACTGTCGTTTCCCTTTTTTCTCTGGATTGGCTCAAACGCATGAAGGAAAGAAATTCCATAGAAATTAACATTTAACAAGGCACACCTGTTAATTGAAATGCATTCCAGGTGACTACCAAGAGTGTGCAAAGCTGTCATCAAGGCAAAGGGTGGCTACTTTGAAGAATCTCAAATATATTTTGATTTGTTTAACGCGTTTTTGGTTACTACATGATTCCATGTGTGTTATTTCATAGTTTTGATGTTTTCACTATTATTATTCTACAATGTAGAAAATAGTAAAAATAAAATAAAAACCCTGGAATGAGTAGGTGTCCAAACCTTTGACTGGTACTCTATATCTGAGAGAATTGTAGTAATGGCCAACGTGTATCCTAGGTTGGCTAAAAGTAAAAGAAGAGGTGATGATGTCACTCACCATGATGTAATGACGCTGCATCTCTGACTTCTCACTAGCTAGCTTGTCACACTCCATCTTCAAGCTGATTGGATATATGACAACATTTGGTAAGGAACATGTCTATATATATGAGTGAGTGCATGTTGGAATCTGAGTGCACGCAGTGTGTGTGACATGAGTGTTTGTGGGTGTGTGTAGGTGGGTATTTTCAGTGTGTGACTGAGCATGTGTGTGTTTCAGTGTTACCTATGGTATTGTGCTTGTAGGAACTGAAACTCGTCCTTGATGCGGTCGCAGGAGTCAGAGGTGGTGAACTTGAGAGGCTGGGAGGACTGGGAGGAAGCCTGGGAGACAACAATAACAAACATACAACAGTCAGAATCCCCAAGACAACAACAACAAACAGTTAGACAATCAACAAGATATCAACAACCAGTGAGAAGCTGCGTTTCCATCCCCTACCCCTCTCACTGACGTGTGCATTTCTTCACTCCCCCTGTATGTGGGACTGTATGTTTATCAGAAGGGGCGTACACCTGGGTGTGTGATAGAAAGGGAACAGGCACGGTTTGTGACTGTGTGTGTGTGAGAGTGAGACAGATGGGGGTGGTATTGTTTGTTTAGTAACAGAGGGCTTGACCTCTGAGATTAACCTTACAGCAGGGTTTTTTTCTAGGCTTTTACCAGGGGCTGGGGTGGGGGGGATAATATTAGCGCAGGCTGAGAGGATGTGTGAGTCTGTGAGTATGGTCAGTGTTAGAGTTTCCAGAGGTGGCCAACTAACAAGAATGACCCCAGGCTGAGTCAGAGCCATAATCCAGTGTTAAGCTTCTCATCAAGGCCTTACTACTTCAGACTGGTGGAAGGAGGCCACCACCCAAATTACACCAGGGCTCTACAACTACCATCCTGGAGACTTACTGGCTGTGAATGCTTCTGCTCCAGCCCCTACACAAACACACTTGGTTTAGCTAATCAAAGGTCCTCCTGATGAGGTGATTAGTAGGGTTGGAGCAAAAGCCTGTGCACCCAGTAGAGCACACACACTCTCCAGGAGGGGCTGGTCACTACTAGAATTGAGAGAGGACAGGTTTATGCAGGGACAAACCCTGATTAGTGTGAACTACAATCCCGGCCTAAGGGGAAGTAGGACGCCAAAGAGAAAGAAGAAGCACAGAAATAGGCTCAACCCTAAACTGTGTACATTCTTATTTCCCACCCACTATCATCATTAGCACACCAGTATTAATTTAAAAACCTTTAGGCCTAAATTATATAGCCACAACATCCCGTATATTTCAGTTGGTAGAGCATGGCACTTGCATCGCCAGGGTTGTGGGCTCGATTCCCTGGGCCACACATACATAAAATGTGGGCATGACTAAGTCGCTTTGAATAAAATAGTCTGCTAAATGGCATATTTTTATTCTATATTACATCCACTTCTGTAGTGATCCCAAATGGCATAGTGGCAGGAAGTCCTTGAGACTAAAATGTAATCAAGGATCCAAATTAAAGACATCCATTGAATCCTCAATCAAGGGTAACTTTTAATTATTATTGTATGAATTAACTGACTTAATTCCACATGCCCTTAAGGTTTAGGTTTGACTAAGACAGACAATAAGAAAAGTGATCTAGCTAGCAACGTTGGCTAGGCTACGTTTTATTAGCACATGTCACTTTACCTAGCTAGCTGAGATATCCCTGTTCAAATATGTCACATTACTAATGAGTGGAAAACGTTTAGTATAGTAATATAGACTGGCTAAAATGTAAAAATCCATTCACAAAGCTTAATGAAAACCGCTGTAGTTAGTAATATTGGTTAGCTAACGTTAGCTAGCTAAGTGGGAGCTAGCCTGGAATGTAAACAAATGCCGGGGGCGCGTGACAGACAAGCGATTGAATCCATCATCAACAACACAAATGAAAACATACCACGGCCATCGTAGATATCCCCTTTATTCTTACATGGATAAAGCTTAATTGCTTATGTGGCTAGCTAGAATAGCTAGAATTTAGCTATCATCGAGCTAGTTATGCTAACGTTAGCTACTTACCGAGTGTCTTGATTGTGGAAACATCATGTCAATGGATTTATCGGTGTTCCTCAGCAACCAGGACAAAAATATCTAGACCCCGTTTTTGGACAACTATAACGTCTTCCCTTTCTTGTTTTTTAGACAGCTACGTTAATGTTGGCTATGTATTTATCTTAACGTTATCTAGGACACCAGTTACCCGGTCTCGCGCCGTGATTGTTTTTTCTCCAACGCTGTTGGCTAGCTAGCGTTGGTTTTGATTTGGTTCCTGGCTAAAAATTAACAAATTGCACCAACAAAGGCTGAACATCAAGACGTGCAAAATTAGATATGGCACCGATTACGAATAATCTTAAAATAAATCTGGGCTAGGTAGATGTTGACAAAGTCACAGCAATATCCTTTCTTGTTAGCCAACTAACTAGCTAGCAAATCTTAGCAGAGAAGCGAGCCAACGTAAGTTTAGGTAGCAGATTTGTATATTGTCCAATTCCTCGTAGATATTCTAGCTACTGTCAAGTGGGGCAATCGTGTCGAAAATCTGTTCTTGAAAAGCGTCTTCAACTCCACAATACGTTAGCTAGCTACCGATAGCTGGCTAGCTAGCTAATGTCCACACACAAGCCTTCACTACTGAAACCACCCCTTGCGCTACAAAATGTACGAGTCATCGATGAGCGGGCGTTGCATGTGATGAGAGAATGAGGTGGCGCTCCGAAGGCCCATTTTAGATGTCAAATGTATAAAATTACAGTTTGCGGAAGTGTTGCTGCTGCCATGTGCCCCCGGTGGAAGGTGTGCAGAACTGTCCTCCGATGATGCACGCAAGTGTGAGATGTGGTGGTTCCCTAACACTCATAACAATAGCCTGCTCATAATGTATAATAACCCCATTCCCATAACTTCGGTATCATGATCCTCATAATGTAGATGAAATATGTCCATCACTGATTATTTCTATTCTGTGACACTCCATCTATTTCACTATTAGAAGTCACAGAATGACAACTGACAATTCTGAGAGACAGCATTTCAAAAACACCAAGAGAGGATGGAAAACCTCTGTATAGACCCAAGAGCCATATTGTATAGACACTCTTTGACGGAACAAGGGCCAGGTCCAGAAACAACCCCTATTGTTCAGAACCATAGGCACTTGAAGGCCTACTCATCAAATCCTCTGAGAACTACAGAAGTGCATAGTGACTAGAGGAGAAGTGCTTGGGTTGTTTCTAGACATGGAATATGCCAGACTAGTCATGAACCACACACACACCATCAGCAAGTATACGAACAAATTTATTTAAATTTAAAACAGATACCTTGTCATTATGTTCTCTCTTAGAAGGCGGCGATGATCGTAATAAATCATGTTCATGTTTGAATGAGGATCAGGCAACAGTGGTTGAAACAAATGCATGAAAACACAACAACAAAAAAGAAATATGGCGAGAGTATTGCAAATCAATAATACATAACCAACCGATCAATCAATAACCGATTTCACCCTTTCATCAAGATCTCTGCATCAGCCAATACATTTTTCCGAGGCCTCACCTCCTCCCAACACTAAACAATACATGCAATTATATAATTACACAAAAAATGTGTACTTATAGTTTTTGTTAGGGGTGGCGTAGTCGCCACGTGTTTAGGTCTCTGGTGTTCTTAAAAATGGGACCAACCAAGATGGCTGTTCCCTGATGATGATGTCAGCGTTGGCACTTAAGAGAGAGAGAGCCTGGCTCTAGAGAGAGTTGGGTTGGCACACAATATAATACATAATTTACATTTGGGTTACATACAAAATAAACAAAAACAGCATTGTATATTTTATACACCAACTAAAACGTTTAACCCTCAGGTTTCCTTAGATTAAAAAATAAATCAAGTGGTCCTAAATACAATAGTGTTCCGGTAATGTTTTTTTAATCTTACAAAAAAGATTGAAAGGAAATAAGTCAAGCTAAGTTCTCAATATGCACCATGTCCATATTAATCTGACCAGGTAAAACTCTGGGTCCTAGTTAAAGCCTAGGAAAAACTCTGGGCCCTAATGTGCAGACACTTCAGGAGTGCCAACCAATTAACCCACAGAAAGTGGTAAACAAGAGATTAGTAGTGTTTCCAATAAATATAACTGATTAATTACCAAGTTAGATGATTGTAGTTAGGGCTGTTTTCACCCTTCATTGTGGAGGCAGTACAGGAGCCCAAGTGCTTGTCTGTTTGCTATGTGAGTTGTATTCAACACATTGTTTGTGGGCAGGTCAACACTGAATTAAATACTGCATGTCATACTTGGATAACATCCTCTAATACTGGCTGCAGTGTGCAGGCTTTAGTTCCAGTACAACACTAACACACTTGGTTCAACTAGTTGCGGTCTAAATCCCAAACCATGATTAGTTCTCAATCAGTTGACTGGGGTGTTAGTGCTGGTATGAAACAAAATCCTGCACAGGTGTGCTAGAGCTGTGTGTTGTGCAGCTATGCTTTAACTTGGAATAGCATTTTAACACCTGGTTTACCTGCCTCTACTGTAGTTGTGTCTATTGACAATGTGTAAAATCTCCTCAACAAGCACAAAGCACACTCCCGGATGGTAAAACTAACAGTAGGACATTAGAAGGAAAGTTCCCCTTAACACTGATCTAAGGTCACTTTTGCATCCCCCCTAATGGATAAAGGCCCAATGCAGACATTTTTTAAAAACCTCAAAATCAAGTAATTTCTGGGTAACAGTTAAGTACCTTACTTTGATTATTTTTGAAGCATTTTGAGTGAAAACTAACAAAATGAGGTTTTTGGCAAGAGTAATTTATCAAGCATGAATTTTGCTAGGACTGTCAAAGTGGTGTGAGTGGCATGGGGGAAACTGAAAACTAGCTGTTATTGGCAGAGAGGTTTGAAACTTTATTTATTGGTTTATTAACTAATTTACTGCATGGTGATATCCAACAGACAAATCAAAACCCCATCCCACCAAAACAGGCAGAAATTTCAGATGGTCTTTTCAAACAGCTCTTACACTAAAATAGCATTATCACCATTTTCACAAGATTATTCCAACCTCAGTGTAGAAATCTATACAAAACACAGGAAAATCACAATTGACTGCACTGGGTCTTTAAGGTTAGCATTGAGGGAGGGTAAGCTGATCCAGGATCACACCCTTGATGATAACACATCAAACAGTGAAGTAGGGAACATGGGGCTTGAGAGATTCCCTCATTCGGAGCTGGAAGCTTGTCTGATCCACTGTTGATCCAGAGAAATACAAAGTAAAAAAATTAACCTTCTAATGATAGTGTTGGTCATGTATCCTACCACAGCTGTATTCACACACAGTCTTTGTTGATACAAACACTCATGAGTGAATGGCTTAGTTGACTGTGAACCTAAAACCAGGGGTGCACGACCCAATGCTTCGAAGTCCGCATTCCTGCTGGTTTTCATTTCTCCCCGGCATTTGCTTGATCAATGAATGTTACCAATCGGCTAGGGATTGCAAACACCTGATTTCACAGGTAGAAATCCATTTTTGGTTAGAAGGCAACAGAAAAAAAACACAGCAAAACTGCAGCCCTTGAGGACAGAACGCAACAGTGTACCCTTGTCCTCTACTGCCCATCGCTTTCTAGGATTTGTGAATTCACTCAACGAATTTCCACTCACTTCATGAATTGAAAACCGAATTGAGCCCCGTCTCTCCCCATCTGCCTGCCTGTCTGATGCATGGCGATAGCCCTTAATGAGAATAATGAATAAGAGTTGCCTGTAGAAAGAGGTTCAAAAGTAGATCTGCAACGTCACTGATTCTATCAAAGCAAGCCTCGGAACTTTAACTAAAACAACTCAAACCAACGACAACGCAAACTGTGTTTAAATTACAACGACAGAGCAAGCATAGACCGTACTGGTCTCCAATCACTGGTTATAAAAATTCACCTACGTTCATATGGTACATTTCCTATGTATGCAGTTACAGAGCTGTGCCTATTAGAAACCCAAGAGGAGAAATACAAGTTTTCATCAATGAAACGAAACAAAGTGACTTAATGTGAGAAGAAAACCATAGAATTTAACATGGATATAGATAGAATGGCAAAGTACATCTGGAATTGTCTTAAGATAAAAAAAGAAAGCAGAGATTTAGTACATACTATAGTAGACGTTTGTTTCGTTACAGCAGTTTAGACTCAAGTCTAGCCCCGACCGCATTTCAACATGATAGAAACAAAAGCAGTCAAATTCATCAACACCTTCAAACCTGGTTCCATAAATTATTAAATTAAAAAAAAAAAAAATCTTTATTTAGTTACTCTTTTAATATCCTGTCTTTAGTCAACATATTGTGAATAACTAATCTGCTCTAGTGTTAGTAAGGAGAAGCTGCAGAGGAGAGCCGAGGATCTAGAATGTTCTAGACTAGAAGGCTCCTGATGGTTTAGAACCTCTGTTCTGAGACTGTTCCTTTCCTCTCACTGCAGCCCTCTGTGTGTGTAGTCCTCTTATAATCAACTGATTATCAATCATCAAAGAAATCCAGAATCACAGTATAAATACTAGCAAATTCATAGGAAAACAAAAACAGTACACTATCGAAAAAAAGTGGATTTTCTTTTTTTTGTGTTTTTTTTTGCCAAAGATTTTTTGTACCACAGAGTGTTTTTGTACAGGAGCGTTTCTGTGTACATGTATTTACAAACAGAAATATACACAAACAATAACTTTTTGTAGACTTCAGAGTACGCTGTCCATTTGGGAGGCAGGATCATACGTCCCCCGCTCCCACCAATCAACAACCACCTCTCATCAACAAACAAAAGTGTCTATACAGTAAAAAAAAGTAAACAACGTAAAGCTTCCTGTGTGTCTGGGATAATGGATGCCACCGTGTCATTTGTGGGGATGGATTGCACAGAATCTCCAGAGCACATCTATTTGGGTCGCTGGGCAACTTAACACGTGATGTCATTCTTTCAGACTGATGTACCGTATGCTGATGACATCATCCATTCATGACTCCCTCCCCCTCAGCGACTGTCCAATCAGAACATAGTAGCGAGTATTGGATGTTCGGTAATCTTAATGTAGTGTTTATCAAACTCGAACATGGTACTGCGGATGTCAAACGGAAGGTTCCGGTGTATCAGTCAGTATACCAGTGAAGGAGGGAAGCGATGTGATCAAACCTAAACATGAACAACCACAGTCGTCTGTAAAGGATCAAATTAGAGTCCGTTTCTGGTTACCATCTTGTTTTTGTGATATTTTGGCAATTTTGCAAATTTTTTAAATACGAGATTTTCTTTTGTTAACCGCTTCTAAAACTTTTCAAACCACTTCTTAGTCGTCAGATAGAAGTTGACGTAGCAACAAGTTACTATTATTAAAAACTATTTGTAAAAAAGCTCAGCGATACACATATTTAATCAATTAGCTTTTTCCACTCCTTCTGGTGCTTTCAGTCTTAGTGTATTTTGTCTACATATGTAATTACTTTATAACATATTTAATTATATATATATTTTTTGCGTTTGCAACGATCACTCGGAGTATACATTCATCGATGCGAGGTGCAAACAGAATCCTTGGTCTGACTCCTCATTTGTGTGTGACATCACTTCCTGCTTGGGTCCTAGTGGCTTCCTTTGTTACCTCATCATCTCCACCCCACTCCCTGTCTTTATCCCCTCCCTTATAGAGTGTAAAACGTCACCCTCTCAGGTGTTTTTTTGCCTTGCGTTTGGGTCACTCCTTCCACCAAATCAGAGGATGTGATCTCAGGCCAGTTGACTGATGGTTCAAGGGATAAAGACCCACAGTTCACTGACCGCACTGGTCCTCTTCCTCACCTTCTCACACGCACACACACACACACACACACACACACACACACACACACACACACACACACACACACACACACACACACACACACACACACACACACACACACACACACACACACACACACACACACACACACACACACACACACACACACACACACACACACACACACACAGTCCCCTCCCGTAGTCACTGTATACTGCATGGCGTGTGTGTATGTGTGGTATGGAGAAGAGGAGACTGACAAGCTGCTGAGAACGAGGGAGAGGACAGGCTTATGGCAAAAGGGTAGAAAGAGGGAAGGAATGACAGAGCGAATGGGAGGAGAGATATTGGAAGAGAGGGGTCTTAAAATCGCTGGAGTGAAAAGCAGGAGGGGAAAGATCAACTAGACATGTAGGTGTGTGTAAGCTTCATAGGTGTCCGCGTGTGTGTGTGTGTGTGTGTGTGTGTGTGTGTGTGTGTGTGTGTGTGTGTGTGTGTGTGTGTGTGTGTGTGTGTGTGTGTGTGTGTGTAGGCTAAGCTGTGCAACTAGGAAGAGTGTGTGCGTGTGTATGCAAGAGTCTCTCAGACCAGGTTGTATTCTTTGAGGTTGAGCTGCAGGATGGTGTCTTTGACGGCAGCGAAGACGAAGCGGATGTTCTCGGTGTCCGTGGCGCAGGTGAAGTGGGAGTAGATGATCTTGTCGCTATCCGGGTTCAGGTCCACAAACATCTTCAGGATAAACTCCCGGCCCGCCTGGGCATCTCGCTGGGGACCTGGGGCGGCACAGACACGAGCACACACACACACACACACAGTCAATCCCGCATCACGGTAGTCAGAAACCATCAGACACATGGTATATCACGAAGGTAACTGTAGACAGACACACACACCATCAAACTCAGGGAAGTAATCGACCAGGTGGGAGTATGAGATCTTCTCCTCCAGCAGATCCTTCTTGTTGAGGAACAGGATGACGGAGGAGTTCTGGAACCAGGGGTAGGTGATGATGGTCCTAAACAACGCCTTACTCTCCTCCATACGGTTCTGACAGAGGGACAGAGGACAGTTAGTAAGGGTGTTTGATGTGTGTGTGCGGCGAGTGTGTGGTATCTTTGACATGATAACCACAGATCTAGGATCAGATTACCTAACCCAAACTCCAAAAATGAACCATTAAGGCATATCAGATCCTGGATCACTGGATAGAGTCAAATTCTACCTAGTCCACCAATGTTTCACTATTGGAAACCGGGAGGGCAAAGGCGAGCCATCTCTCCCACCTTTCCCTAGTGTGTGTGTGTGTACACACCTCGTTGTCAGACTCCACCAGGACTTGGTCGTACTCGCTGAGGGCCACCAGGAACATGATGGAAGTGACATTCTCAAAACAGTGGATCCACTTCCTCCTCTCTGACCTTTGACCCCCTACATCCACCATCCTGGAGCATGGACGGAGCGAGGAGAGGTGCCAGGACACAGAGGACGAGAGAGAAGAGACGTTAAACAGTGTTGTTGTGTTTGTGGAACAACTAAAAGAACAACTAATAAGAAAAACTAAAATGGCTTCCTGAATCCATCCATGCAAAAGGGTTGGTCCTCATTGATTTTCCATGTCTGTGATTTAACTCCACATACAGTAGTGTATGGATGGATTCAACAGCTACATGAAGACTGAGCCCAAAACCACACACATATACAGAAGGGTGGTGGCAAACTTGAGATGTAGAATCCCAATGGCCGCCATTTTGGCACCTAACGTTCCAAGACAATCCCATTCCACTGAGAATCTAAACGAGAACGTTTGGTGGCAACATGGAGGATAGTTTGTTCACTGAATTCTGTCTCATCTACGGCCCTGAGAGGTCAGTTAGAAGGAGAGCCTACGGTGGAAAACACACACAGATCATAAACTGAAATACAGTACCAGTCAAGTTTGGACACACCTACTCATTCCAGGGTTTTTCTTTATTTTTACCATTTTCTACATTGTGGAATAATAGAAGAAATCAAAACTATGAAATAACACATGGAATCATGTAGTAACCAAAAAAAGTGTTAAACAAATCAAAATATATTTTGTATGGGAGATTCTTCAAAGTAGCCACCCTTTGCCTTGATGACAGCTTTGCACACTCTTTGGTCGTTCTCTCAACCAGCTTCATAAGGTAGTCACCTGGAATGCATTTCATATAACGGGTGTGCCTTGTTTAAAGTTAACGTGTGGAATTTCTTTCCTTCATAATGCGTTTGAGACAATCCGTTGTGTTGTGACAAGGTAGGGGTGGTATATAGAAGACAGCCCTATTTGGTAAAAGACCAAGTCCACATTATGACAAGAACGACTCCAATAAGCAAAGAGAAACGACAGTCCATAATTACTTTAAGACATGAAGGTCAGTCACTGCAGAAAATTAAGAACTTTGAAAGTTTCTTTAAGTGCAGTCGCAAAAACCATCAAGCGCTACGATGAAACTGGCTCTCATGAGGACCGCCACAGGAAAGCAAGATGGTGTGGGGGTTGCTTTGCTGGTGACACTGTTGGTGATTTATTTAAAATTCAAGGCACATTTAACCAGCAAGGCTACCACACCATTCTGCAGCGATACGCCATCCCATCTGTTTGTGCTTAGTGGGCCTATCATTTGTTTTTCAACAGGAGATTACCCAAAACACACCTCCAGGCTGTCTAATGGCTATTTGACCAAGGATAGTGATGGAGTGCTGCATCAGATGACCTGGCCTCCACAATCACTCGAGGGATGAGTTGGACCGCAGAGTGAAGGAAAATCAGCCAACAAGTGCTCAGCATATGTGGGAACGCCAAGAGGTCTGGAAAAGCATTCCTCATGAAGCTAGTTGAGAGAATGCCAAGAGTTTGCAAAGCTGTCATCAAGGCAAAGTGTGGCTACTTTGAAGAATCTAAAATATATGTTTAACACTTTGTTGGTTACTACATGATTGTGTCCAAACTTTTGACTGGTACTGTATGTAACACAGTGTGGAAACAAATGTAGGTAACACTTTACTTCTTGAAGATCTGACTTTAAACTGCTTATTATCATTACATCATTTAGTTTATGTAGGCCTATGTTATAGGCAGTTTATAACCTTATCTATGCATAAAGTGTTACCCAGTGAATGGATCATCAGTAAAGAGTGAGCGGTGCCCATCACCATTCACAAGTTGCCCCTAACCTCAGATCTAGGATCAGATAACCTTACCCCAATTCAAAACATTAACCATAAGGGGGGTGAAGGTATATCAGATCCTGGATCAGTGGATGGAGGAGAATTATACCTAGTCCACCCAGTGGCAAGATGAGAGGGCAAAAAAAAGCAAACCAGCTCTCCCACCGTTCCCTAGTGTGTGTGTGTGTGTGTCCGTGTCCCTGAAGCATGAGCCAAGCGCAATTGTGCAACCCTGGTGGAGGGGAGACAAAAAGAGGAGAACGGGAGAGGAGGTAGAGAGAGGACTAGGAACAGAGAAAGAGGAGCAGATGAAGACTGAGGAAGGGATGAGAATAAAAATGGGAAGAAGATGGAGGGATACAGAAGGCACCTCTGATGGCGGGATTCCTCTGCTGGGTGAACGACAGGAGTGTGTCCTCCGAGTAGTTCTGACTGGAGTGTGTGTGTGTGAGAGTGTGTGCATGTCAAGGTTTCTTCCTTCCGTTTCTCTTTGCCACTGTCCTCCTAGGTTGTCTTTTAGGTTTTGTTAAGTGTTCTTCTGTGTTAAACGATTCAAGTAGAAGCAAAGGTAAGTCATGTAAAATGTTAGTCTGTCTGATCAAGTTACATTATGTACCAGGAACTGATTCAGACCAGGTGATACTTGTTCTAAGTCAGCGATATTAATCAATGATTTAACATCCAGGGAAAAGGCAACCAGCAGTACTGTGGTCTTCGAGGCCTAGATTTGCATAGTCCTGTCTTCAAATTAAACAGATAGTGAATGTATGCGATTTAATTTGTGATGAAACGCCCTCCTGTTGTAGCATGAGATACTGCAGTCCACAGAGACCAAGAGCCAATCAGAGCCCTGCAGGACCCCAGGCCCGAAATAACATCCTTCACTGGGAGAGAGAGAGAGGACGACCTCCTTTCCTCTGCCAGGATGAACAGAGGGGAGGAGAGGAGAAAGAGGGTGACCCATTTTAAAAAGACAGGCGCCAGAATGTAGGACTTTGGACTCACGAGGATGTGTCTGAGTGGAGGAGTTTGGGTGTGTGTGAGAGAGAGATCGGGCCATAATGGTGGAGATCAAGCCTACAATAAAACACAGCTCTGTCCACTGCTGATCGAAGAGCTCAATGATAGTTATGGAACAACCAGAACGTATGACATGTGAAATGAACGCACACATCGGTATGCCCTGTCCAAATACTGATAAATAAATGCATTCTTCCTTAATTGAAAGTAACTACTAATTCATGACATGACTGGATTGGTGAAAGCTTAAAGTGGGACCCTAACTTTCACCGATACTCTCATGCCAAAGCAGTGATTACTTTGAGAAAAGGAGGATGCATTTTAAGAAGTAATGGAGCAGGGTCATGGGATGATTCATTGGTTAACATGACTGCACAATGGCACTGATGCTAGCATCCCCTTCCTGAATGATGCATTTGCTAGGCCAATGTTAGCACCTTAGCCTCTTCTACTTGAATAGGATGCTTTTTGAAAGCGGACGTTAATTGCACCACCTGAATAATGCTTTTGCTGGGCTCATGTTAGCACGTTAGCATTGTCTACCTGAAAATTATACATTTGCTAGGCTAATGTTAGCAACTCCACCTGACTGTGATGCATTCGCTAGGCTAAAGTTGGCACACTAGCATTGTCTACCTGAAAATGATGCTTGACAAGTCGAAGGGGTACTCTATGATGCCGGTGGTGGGGATTCGCACCCTCAGAACATCTTGCTGTGTGGGCAGATAGTTGTTGTCTGAGATACGGTCCAGATCAGTTAGATAGCTACAAACCGAGGGAGAAATCGAGAGAGACAGAAAGAGACAGACCACAGTCATATAAAGCACGGTAAGACAGTAAGCATTACCGCCACACACCCTTATCAATCCAGAGAAGGTGGATCAGTCCAGTGTGGAAGGCTTGGGCGACCGTACCAAGTCTAGAAGAACAGTGGTGTTGGTCCGTATTAGGCTTCCAACACCACCCCGAGCCCCATACACAGACCCACTCACCCCCCCAAAGCAACTCTGAGAATGTCCGTTTCAGGTCTTTACCGTCACAATAAAAGACCTTGAGGCTTTAGTTTAGTTGTAGCAATTTTTGCATCAAGCTAACAAGCCATTTTGATGCCATTTCACATCCTTTCTAGTTTGGGGTTCTGCAACGATTGAATTACAGTTGGGTTGTCCTGAGTGGGCCCAGTCTCAGAGAGGTGCTATGTGGGGACCTGGGTGTGTGTGTGTCAGTGTGTTGCAGGACAGTGACATAGTGAGGACGTCGGTGGCAGCAGCAGAGGCAGAGAAGGAGCAGTCCCTCGCTGCAGTACCGTGACGGTACCTGAAGATGCAGTTCTCCAGGTCAAACGGGTACTCTATGATTCCTGTGGTAGGGACCCGGACACGAAGCACATCCTGCTGAGTAGGAACATATCCCTCCGCGGTGACGCGGTCTATATCACTAAGGTAACTGCAGACACACACAGACACACAGACACACAGTCTATCACTACAGAAACTGGATGGCTGCACATACGCACTAACATGCTGACCATACTGCTCGTTTGTGCGCCATTGCACGCATGTTGATTTCGTCCAACCACACCAGACGCAATCAAGACACGCAGGTTGAAATATCAAAACGAACTCTGAACCAACTACATTAATTTGGGGGACAGGTCGAAAAGCATTATATAAACATTGGGTTGTTATTTTACCTGAAATGCACAAGGTCCTCTACGCCGACAATGAATCCACAGATAAAAGGGTAAACAGAGTTTGTTTCAAGTAATCTCTCCTCCTTCGGGCTTCTTCTCCTTTGACTTTATATGGCGGTGTGCAACCAACTTTAAGGTGCATTACCACCACCAACTGGACTGTGGACCTCAGTTCATCCTTCAATCACACTGTGGGTATATAATCCGAAAAACTAACGAGGTGCTGGGAGAGGCGGGACTTGCAGCGCATCAAGCGTCACAAATAGAACCAAGTTCTATATTAGAGCCTGGCTATGGAGACGCTCATTGACATGCGCAAGCAGTGTGGGTGCAATGATAACGTCTGTGTATATTTATTTTGCCACGCTTACAATGTGAGCACTGTGGTCAGCATGTAATTCTCACACACACACACACACACACACACACACACACACACACACACACACACACACACACACACACACACACACACACACACACACACACACACACACACACACACACACACACACACACACACACACACACACACGAGACTGATTAGCTGTAATACAACAGGTTTTTTGACAGGGGGCAGCGTTGGGAGTGATTCTTCAGCCCTGGTCCTGGGGATGCCTTGGGTGTGCAGGAGTTCTTTCCAGCCCAGTCCAACTCAAACACACCCAATTCAGCTTATCAAGGTCCTGATGTCCAATTAGCCAGGTGTCAGCAGAGATGGTGTCCTCTCATAACGTTAACAGGCAACCAACCAGGAATCAAAGATCAACATTATGCTCACACACACACAATTCAATTTATTCTAAGGTTTGACTTGACTTAAATGTAAGCAATAGATTGTGTAAATGGTAAATGCGTGTGTAGTAGTGTATTATTGTTGAATAAGTACTGGAGATTTATTCCCAGCACCTCTTAGAAGGTAAAGCAATGGTGTATGTTCAACATAAGCTTTCATTTAGCTGAGTGTGAGGGGTGGAGAGAGAAGTGCGTGAACTGTAGTGTGTGTGTGTGTGTGTGTGTGTGTGTGTGTGTGTGTGTGTGTGTGTGTGTGTGTGTGTGTGTGTGTGTGTGTGTGTGTGTGTGTGTGTGTGTGTGTGTGTGTGTGTGTGTGTGTGTGTGTGTGTGTGTGTACAGTGCATTCAGAAAGTATTCAGACCCCTTTGATTTTTTTCCACATTTTTGTTATGTTATAGCCTTATTCTAAAATGGGTTACAAAAAATAAATCCTCAATCAATCTACACACAACACCCGATTTGACAAAGCAAACAGGCTTTTCAAAAACAGAAATAACTTATTTACATAAGTATACAGACCCTTTTTGGCCCTGTCCGGGGGTATCATCGGATGGGGCCACAGTGTCTCCTGACCCCTCCTGTCTCCGCCTCCAGTATTTATGCTGCAGTAGTTTATGTGTCGGGGGGCTAGGGTCAGTCTGTTATATCTGGAGTCTTTCTCCTGTCTTGTCTGGTGTCCTGTGTGAATTTAAGTATGCACTCTCTAATTCTCTCTCTCTCGGAGGACCTGAGCCCGAGGACCATGCCTCAGGACTACCTGGCATGATGACTCCTTGCTGTCCCCAGTCCACCTGGCCGTGCTGCTGCTCCAGTTTCAACTGTTCTGCCTGCGGCTATGGAACCCTGACCTGTTCATGTGCTACCTGTCCCAGACCTGCTGTTTTCAACTCTCTAGAGACAACAGGAGGGGTAGAGATACTCTGAATGATCGGCTATGAAAAGCCGA
The DNA here is from genome assembly GCF_021184085.1 of Oncorhynchus gorbuscha. Lineage (NCBI taxonomy): Eukaryota > Metazoa > Chordata > Actinopteri > Salmoniformes > Salmonidae > Oncorhynchus > Oncorhynchus gorbuscha. The sequence goes on from NC_060195.1 coordinate 61,610,850, forward strand.
CTGACATTTTCTCCTGAGGTGCTGACCTGTTGCACCCTCGACAACTACTGTGATTATTATTATTATTATTACTATGAACATTTGAACATCTTGGCCATGTTCTGTTAAAATCTCCACCCCGCACAACCAGAAGAGGACTGGCCACCCCTCATAGCCTGGTGCTCTCTAGGTTTCTTCCTAGGTTTTGGTCTTTCTAGGGAGTTTTTCCTAGCCACCGTGCTTCTACACCTGCATTGCTTGCTGTTTGGGGTTTTTAGGCTGGGTTTCTGTACAGCACTTTGACATATCAGGCTGATGTAAGAAGGGCTATATAAATAAATTTGATTTGATTTGACTTTGCTATGAGACTCAAAATTGAGCTCAGGAATGTGTCGAGGCACAGATTTGGGGAAGGGTACCAACAAATGTCTGCAGCTTTGAAGGTCCAAGAGCACAGTGGCCTTCACTATTCTTAAATGCTGGCTGTCCGGCCAAACTGAGCAATCGGGGGAGAGAAGGGCCTTGGTCAGGGAGATGACCAAGAACCCAATGGCCACTCTAACAGCGCTCCAGAGTTCCTCTGTGGAGATGGGAGAACCTTCCAGAAGGACAACCATCTCTGCAGAACTCCACCAACCAGGCCTTTATGGTAAAGTGGCCAAACGGAAGCCACGCCTAAGTAAAAAGGCACATGACAACCCACTTGGAGTTTGCCAAAAGGCACCTAAAGGACTCTGACCATGAGAAACAACATTCTCTGGTCTAATGAAACCAAGATTGAACTCTTTGGCCTGAATGCCAAGCGTCACGTCTAGAGGAAACCAGAGACTGCTCATCACCTGGCCAATACCATATCTAGGGTGAAGCATGGTGGTGGCAGCACCATGCTGTGGGGATGTTTTTATGCGGCAGGGACAAGGTGACTAGTAAGGATCAAGGGAAAGATGAACGGAGCAAAGTACAGAGATCCTTGAAGAAAACCTGCTCCAGAGAGCTCAGGACCTAAGACTGGGGCGAAGGTTCACCTTCCAACAGGACAACAACCTTAAGCACACAGCTAAGAGTTTCCCGAAGCCACTGCTGCGTGACAAATCTCAATGTCCTCGAGTTGCCCAGCCAGAGCCCGGACTTGAACCTGGTCGAACATCTCTGGACAGACCTGAAAATAGCTGTGCATCAACACTCCCCATCCAACCTGACAGAGTGTGAGAGGATCTGCAGAAAAAAATGTGAGAAACTTCCCAAATACAGCTATAAATTTGCATTTTAAAATAAGGCTGCAAAGTAACTAAACATGGAAAAAGTGAAGGGGTCTGAATACTTTCCAAATGCACTGTGTGTGTGACAGTCAGTATCTCACTTTATTTTTAGCCATCAGCTCTCTGGAGTTGGGGCAACCGGTCGAGAGGCACCAGAGTGAACCACACACACACAGGCGCGCGCAAATGCCTTAACCCCCACACCCGCTCACATCCACCCCTCCCCCACATGAACAACCTCTTACACACAGAGACACAACAGGACATACTATTTAGTGGAGTCTGATAGCTGGTATTCCCTGCGTCTGTCGTAGGCCTCCTGTATCCCAGGGTCGGCCCACAGGGTCTTGATGGCGCTGATGTAGGGCTGGTCGAAACCACAGATCTTCTCTATGTCCACCTCCTTCACTAACATGGCATTAGACTGGGGAGGGAGGGGAGAGACAGACAGAGAGAGGAGGGAAGAGTGAGCGCATTGGAACTAGATAGTGTTTGTGCGACTGACTGTAGATGCGTTCTGACCAAGCCTATTCTGGTTGTGTGTGTGGAAGGCAGTGTTTTTTTTAATGGTTGCGTTAGTACTTCCTACCCGGTTCTGTTCGTATTTGAAGGGGATCTTGAGGTTCTCTGTGGCTTTGATCATAGACTGCATGGAGGTGAAGATGTTCTGGTACACCAGCCTGATGAAACCCCTCTTGTCCTCCTCTGTGTAGCCCGCCCCGTGGATGATCCTCATCTGCTTGATGAATGTACTCTTCCCACTCTCTCCTGTACCTGGACACACACATAGAACAACCACTGTTAGCACCACTCTCTCCTGTACCTGGACACACACATAGAACAACCACTGTTAGCACCACTCTCTCCTGTACCAGACACACACATAGAACAACCACTGTTAGCACCACTCTCTCCTATACCAGACACACACATAGAACAACCACTGTTAGCACCACTCTCTCCTGTAGCTGGACACACATAGAACAACCACTGTTAGCACCACTCTCTCCTATACCAGACACACACATAGAACAACCACTGTTAGCACCACTCTCTCCTATACCTGGACACACACATAGAACAACCACTGTTAGCACCACTCTCTCCTATACCTGGACACACACATAGAACAACCACTGTTAGCACCACTCTCTCCTATACCTGGACACACACATAGAACAACCACTGTTAGCACCACTCTCTCCTATACCAGACACACACATAGAACAACCACTGTTAGCACCACTCTCTCCTATACCTGGACACACACATAGAACAACCACTGTTAGCACCACTCTCTCCTGTACCTGGACACACACATAGAACAACCACTGTTAGCACCACTCTCTCCTATACCTGGACACACACATAGAACAACCACTGTTAGCACCACTCTCTCCTGTACCTGGACACACACATAGAACAACCACTGTTAGCACCACTCTCTCCTGTACCTGGACACACACATAGAACAACCACTGTTAGCACCACTCTCTCCTGTACCTGGACACACACATAGAACAACCACTGTTAGCACCACTCTCTCCTGTACCTGGACACACACATAGAACAACCACTGTTAGCACCACTCTCTCCTATACCTGGACACACACACCTACAGTGAACTCCAGAAGTATTCGTTTTGACTCTGCACTCCAGGACGTTGGATTTGAAAAGTGCATTCTCAACTTTATTGAGGGTATTTTCATCTATATTGTGTGAACGGTTTAGAAACTACAACTATTTTTGTACATAAATGGCGAGGGGGGGGGGGTTAAGGGGACCAAAAGTATTGGGACAAATTAATTTGTGTATTAAAGTAGTCAACATGTTTGCATTTGGTCCCATATCCTTCGCACGCATTGATTACATGAAGCTTGTGACTACAAAATGTGTTTGAATCATTTGCTGTTTGTTTTGGTTGTGTTTCAGATTATTTACCATTCATTTTTATTGGGCACAATTTTTTTTTGTTTTTCTTACACTTCTACATTAAATGTGGATGCTTGTAATGGTGAGAGGTTAGCACGTCTTCGGGGTATGATATTTGTGCATCTAACTTTCACTCATCGTTATTCACGATTCATCCAGGACTATCCGTAACCATGATAGCATCCACTTTAAATGTAGAAGTGGTAAGAAACATTCTATTCTTATTTACAATAAAAGTGACTCCAAAATGGCTACACATTACTTACCATTCATTCCTGTTGGGCACAAAATAATATGAAACACAACCAAAACAAAACAGCAAATTCATCCGACACCCTGTGCTGTGCAACAGGTGCGCTAATTTAGCGGGATAGGTGTATAAACGCTATTCATAAAATTACATTGAAAAAAAAGTGTGTAAATTGCGTTAAACCTTCACTACATCACTGGAGAGCATAGTGTACAGAACCAGCGAGAGCGAGACGGAGAGCGCGAACGAGACGGCGAGCGCGAACGAGACGGAGAGCGGGAGCGAGACGGAGAGCGGGGGAGAGCGAGAAAGCGAGGGAGGGTGTTGTGTTGTGAGTGCCAGGGTGAAGGGGAATCCAGTGAGATCCGCTTCAACAGTGTCATTCTTTAACACAAACAGCTACTACAGCAGCAGACAGCTTCTAACAGAAGGAACCAGAGGTTTGTCAGATCTCCACAGTCATGTCCTCCTCCTCAGACAGACACCCCCTCCTCCTCAGACAGACACCCCCACCAGCACCACCCAGAGCTCCATTCAACCCAGCCTGCACTGCAGTATCCAGTCGCACACTGGCTCTTTTCACCCCCATGGTCAACTACAAACCATAGGACGGTTTGGGGTTACTATGAAATCCTACTACTGCAAGACCCCCAGTTAGACTCCCCTCACAGTTTCCACAAAGGACTGCTTGCTCACTCCAACCTCATGAATTTAAAATCATTGGCTTGGTGTAGGTATGGGCTACAGGGAGTTTCCACTGCCTAAACATTCCTTCTTTCACCAGTCCTTTCCAATCCATGAAGAGGAATGAATGAGTGCACACTTCCATGTGAAGAGTAACAATCGTAAACAGAGGAATGGGTTCAAATGAGGCTCTATCCAACCAATGACATACACTGAACAAAACAACAAAAAACACAACATGTAAAGTGTTGGTCGCATGTTTCATGAGCTGAAATAATAGATCCCAGAAATATTCCGTACCCACAAAAACTCTCGCTCAAATTTTGTGCACAAATTTGTTTCCATCCCTGTTAGTGAGCATTTCTCCTTTGCCAAGATAATCCATCCACCTGACAGGTGTGGCATATCAAGAAGCCGATTAAACAGCACGATCATTACACAGGTGCACATTTTGCTGGGGACAATACAAAGGCCAATATATAATGTGCAGTTGTCACAACACAATGCCACAGATGTCTCAGGTTGATGAAGCGTGCAATTGGCATACTGACTGCAGGAATGTCCACCAGAGCTGTTGTCAGAGAATTGAATGTTGACTTCTCTACCAATTTTAAATCGATGGCAATTTGAATGCACAAAAATACAGTGAAGAGATCCTGAGGACCATTGTGAGGACTATTTTTTGTGACCAGTCGTGAAATCCCATAGATTAGGGCCTAATTCATTTATTTTAATTGACTGATTTCATTACATTACATTTACATTTAAGTCATTTAGCAGACGCTCTTATCCAGAGCGACTTACAAATTGGATTTCCTCATATAAACTGTAACTCAGTACAAATCAATTAAATTGTTGCAAGTTGCGATTATATATTTTTGTTTTCCGTATATAATCCAGGGGAGGCAGGGGATTGGTTCAAACTAAACTGTCACATGACTTGACTGCCAGAAGTAGACCCCCGTCTTTCCAGTAGAAATTTGGGACCCTGCCATACCCTCATCTCCTTTAGCAAACACAAACCTCTCCAGGGCCCAGCCAGACACCATGCCTTACAAAACAGTACTGGGAACAGATCTAATTGATTACGCTAAACTGTTTATGCTCTCAGATATGTCAAAGGTTCTTTGTCCCGATACTACAGCCATCAGAGAGGGGGGGGGGGGGAAGTTATGGAAGATGATAATCAGCCATATCATTGGGTGAGATTAAACAACTTGAGCCGATTGCCCTTTAAAGGAGGGGTGTTCCCCTACAGTACTGCTGCAACTCTGCTCTCCCTGGTAATTAACTGATTGGTTTCTGGCACCAGCTGTCCTCACCGGGGTCGTGTCTTGTACGAACGAGACAGAAAGAAACGGCGAGGTACCATCTGAACTTCTGTGATCAGAAATTCATTTTCTGATGCAGTGGTTTTATGAGGACTCACAACACACACATTTGGCAAAGTAACCGTTTTAGCTAGATTTACTTCACCTCGCTGGCTAAACTCTCACTAGCCAAGGGGGTGCTGGTAACCCATATTGCTCAGCCTCTCTGCACCATATGCACAGAAATACACATATACCCTGGAGGCAGGCTAACACCAGGCTACTGCCACGTCAATCCCTAAACACAGATCTGCTATATCGGCAAACGGAAAGAGATGGAGAGAAAGAAACACCACCACCTACATTCAAGGTTTTTGAAGAGCAGCCATATTTCGGTTGCCATGGCAACCCTATTCTCTCCTCTTGCATTTTTTCCCTCTTTCCTAGCGGATAGTAAATATAACTACGCCTCAAGCTCTCTTTCTCCATCTCACGCTCATGCTATGTAGAAGGGCTCTGCTCCTCTTTTCAGTCTGTTAGATACAATACTGAGGAGGAGGATGAGGCTGTTTCTAGACAACTGTTGCGCAACCGTTGTGCTGCTGCCATGTTGTGCTGCTACCATGTTGTTGTCATGGTGTTGAAACCATGCTGTGTTGACATGTGTAGCTGCCATGCTATGGTGTTGTCTTTGGTCTCTATGTAGTGTTGTGGTGTGGTGTCTCGTCGTGATGTGTGTTTTGTCCTATATTTTTAATCCAAGCCCCTGTCCCCGCAGTAGGCCTTTTGGTAGGCCATCATTGTAAATAAGACTATGTTCTTAACTGACTTGTCTAATTAAATACAGGTTAAATAAAAATATATATATATATACACAGTACCAATCAAAAGTTTGGACATGCCTACTCATTTAGGGTTTTACTTTATTTCTACATTGTGGAATAATAGTGAAGACATCAAAACTATGAAATAACACATATGGAATCATGTAGTGACCAAAACAAGTGTTAAATCAAATATAATTTAGATTCTTCAAAGTAGCCACCCTTTGACTTGATGACAACTTTGCACACTCATTCTCTCAACCAGGTTCATGAAGAATGCTTTTCCAACAGTCTTGAAGGAGTTCCCACATAAGCTGAGCATTTGTTGGCTGCTTTTCCTTCACTCTGCGCCCCTACTCATTCCAAACCATCTCAATTTGGTTGAGGTTGGGTGATTGTGGACGCCAGGTCATCTGATGCAGCACTCAATCACTCTCCTTGTTCAAATAGCCCTTACACAGCCTGGAGGTGTGTTGGGTCATTGCCCTGTTGAAAAGCAAATGATCTTCCCACTAAACGCAAACCAGATGGGATGGTGTATCTCTGCAGAACACTGCGGGAGCCATGCTGATTAAGTGTGCCTTAAATTCTAAATAAATCACTGATAGTGTCAACAGAAGAGCACCCCCACACCATCACACCACTTCCTCCATTCGTCACAGTGAGAACCACACATGTGGAGATCATCCGTTCACCTACTCTGCATCTCACAAAGACAGTTTGGACTCATCAGACCAAAGGACAGATTTTCACTGGTCAAATGTCCATTGCTCATGTTTCTTGGCCCAAGCAAGTCTCTTATTGGTGTCCTTTAGTAGTCCTTTAGTAGTGGTTTCTTTGCAGCAATTTGACCATGAAGGCCTGATTCACGCAGTCTTCTCTGAACAGTTGATGTTGAGATGTGTCTGTTTACTTGAACTCTGGGAAGCATTTATTTGGGCTGCAATCTGAGGTGCAGTTAACTCTAATTAATTTATCCTCTGCAGCAGAGGTAAATCTGGGTCTTCCTTTCCTGTGGCGGTCCTCATGAGAGCCGGTTTCATCATAGCGCTTGATGTTTTTGCGACTGCACTTGAAGAAACTTCCAAAGTTCTTGAAATGTTCCCGATCGACTGACCTTCATGTCTTAAAGTAATGATGGACTGTCGTTTCTCTTTGCTTATTTGAGCTGTTCTTGCCATAATATGGACTTGGTCTTTTACCAAATAGGGCTATCTTCTGTAAAACCCCCCCTACCTAGTCAAAACACAACTGATTGACTCAAACGCATTAAGGAAAGAAATTCCACAAATTAACTTTGAACAAGGCACACCTGTTAATAGAATTGCATTCCAGGTGACTGCCTTATGAAGCAGGTTAAGAGAATGCAAAGCTGTCATCAAGGCAAAGGGTGGCTACTTTGAAGAATCTCAAATATATTTTGATTTGTTTAACACTCATTTGGTTACTACATGATTCCATGTGTTATTTCATAGTTTTGACAATGTAGAAAATAGTACAAATAAAGAAAAAACCTGGAATGAGTTGGTGTGTCCAAACTTTTGACTGGTACTGTATATATAAAAGATGCTGCTGATGTAAGGTCATTTTTGTATTTCCCCTTCACAGTATTGGGATGCAGCCCAAGGAGAGAAGAGGCTGTGTTACAGTACTGGAACACGGCCCGTGTCCTCAGTGAAAGATCAGTCTGAGGTCTGATTTATTTCTCGTGACCCTGTCATAAGATCTCTCCCTCCATCTCGCTTCTGTTCTGTCGCTTCCTCTCCTCTAGAGCACACTACCAGCCTCTGTCTCCCTCCTCTCCTCTCCCCCCCCAGCCCACTCCAGCCTCCCCTTCTCTTCACCCAGCCTCGCCCTTACTCCATCTCTCCTCTCATGCCCCTAATCGTTGTCTTCCTCCCTGAGGCTGGAAATCCATCTCCCCATTATCATCCACCTCCCCTTTCCCTTCGTCTCTCCCGTCCCTCACTCGCTCTCCTCCCTGTCAAGCATTTGGGATATTCAGAACTAGAATCTGTCCATTCTTTTTTGGTGGCGACCTAGAAAAACGGAGGTCACCTTTTAATAGACCACACTACTGGGTTTGATAACACTTTCCTTCCCAGTCGGCAAAGAGAGAGCGAGCGAACCAGAGCAACGGTTACATATACACTCACACACCTTTTACTAGCTGACACTACTTGGGTCTTTCCAGGCAGCAGCGCGAGAAAGACAGCATCGCTTAGAAAAACGCCCACGAGGCTACAGCGCAGGGTGAAACACACAGCCCACACACACACACGTCTGGTAAAGAGAGGGGTGTATGTGGTATCAGATATGATGGTGGCAAGAGAGCAGAGTAATAGGGGAACCTTGCGCAAAAACCTCATCTAACGGAAACACACACAAACAGTACTGATTTTTAGCGGACACTAAACACCACATTTGAAAAATGTCTTGGTAAATGCACACAAATGTTGAAAGTGTTTGTTTAACATACAATTCCTCAGGGAAACAGAAAGATAGAATGCGGTCAGCAAAAAAATCTGGACGTTGTGTTGAACTTGAGTAGTGTGTGTGTATAAATACAGTTGAACTTTACATACACCTTGGCCAACTACATTTAATCTCAGTTTTTCCCAATTCCTGGCATTTAATTCCCTGTTTTGGGTCATTTAGGATTACCACTTTATTTTTAAGAATGTGAAATGTCAGAATAATAGTAGAGAATGATTTATTTCAGCTTTTATTTCTTTCATCACATTCCCAGTGCGTCAGAAGTTTACATACACTCAATTAGTATTTGGTAGCATTGCCTTTAAATTGTTTAACTTGTGTCAAATGTTTTAGGTGGCCTTCCCCAAGCTTCCCACATGGTCATTATGGCCAAACAGTTCTATTTTTGTTTCATCAGATCAGAGGACATTTCTCCAAAAAGTACGATCTTTGTCCCCATGTGCAGTTGCAAACCGTAGTTTGACATTCTTTAATGGCGGTTTTGGAGCAGTGGTTTCTTCATTGCTGAGTGGCCTTTCAGGTTGTCGATATAGGACTCGTTTTGCTGTGGATATAGATACATTTGTAACCGTTTCCTCCAGCATCTTCACAAGGTCCTTTGCTGTTGTTCTGGGATTGATTTACACTTTCGCACCAAAGTACGTTCATCTCTAAGAGACAGATCGCATCTCCTTCCGGAGAGGTATGATGGCTGCGTTGTCCCATGGTGTTTACATCCACAGGTACACCTCTAATTGCCTCAAATGATGTCGATTAGCCTATCAGAAGCTTCTAAAGCCATGACGTCATTTTCTGGAACTTCCCATGCTGTTTAAAGACACACTTTATGTAAACTTCTGACCCATTGGAATTGTGATACAGTGAATTATAAGTGAAATAATCTGTCTGTAAACAATTGTTGGAAAAATGACTTGTGTGTCATGCACAAAGTAGATGTCCTAACAGACTTGCCAAAACTAGTTTGTTAACAAGAAATTTGTGGAGTGATTGAAAAACGAGTTAATGATTCCAACCTTCGTGTATGTAAACGTACGACTTCAACTGTATGTTATTTCATAGTTTTGATGTCTTAATTATTATTCTACAATGTAGAAAATAGTCAAAATAAAGAAAAACCCTTCAATGAGTAGGTGTGTCCAAGATTTGACTGGTACTGTACATAGTAAAGACACTGAAACACAACAAACCAGACCAAAGTCTGCACATGCAAAATCTCAGAATGGATTTCCTCTGCTGACAGTTCAGTGCAATTTAACTACTTTTCTAATAAGTTCAATACAAGTAAATAATTTAACTAAACGCGGTTTGTTTTTTTATTCCGTTTCTAAGTCTGGATTCTGTTTTTATAGGGCCCTACCTGGTGATTTACCTGTGTGTAACACACTGCTCTAAAAAAATAAAGGGAACACTTAAACAACACAATGTAACTCCAAGTCAATCACACTTCTGTGAAATCAAACTGTCCACGTAGGAAGCAACACTGATTGACAATAAATTTCACATGCAGTTGTGGAAATGGAATAGACAACAGGTGGAAATTATAGGCAATTAGCAAGACACTCCCAATAAAGGAGTGGTTCTGCAGGTGGAGACCACAGACCACTTCTCAGTTCCTATGCTTCCTGGCTGATGTTTTGGTCACTTTTGGATGCTGGCCACAAATGTGCATGTGTCTGCTCAAACGGTCAGAAACAGACTCCATGAGGGTGGTATGAGGTGGGTCAGTCATGGTGTGGGGTTGCATTTCTTTGGGGGGCCGCACAGCCCTCCATGTGCTCGCCAGAGGTAGCCTGACTGCCATTAGGTACCGAGATGAGATCCTCAGACCCCTTGTGAGACCATATGCTGGTGCGGTTGGCCCTGGGTTCCTCCTAATGCAAGACAATGCTAGACCTCATGTGTCAGCAGTTCCTGCAAGAGGAAGGCATTGATGCTATGGACTGGCCCGCCCGTTCCCCAGACTTGAATCCAATTGAGCACATCTGGGACAACATGTCTCGCTCCATCCACCAACGCCACAGACTGTCAAGTAGTTGGCGGATGCTTTAGTCCAGGTCTGGGAGGAGATCCCTCAGGAGACCATCCGCCACCTCATCAGGAGCATGCCCAGACGTTGTAGGGAGGTCATACAGGCACGTGGAGGCCAAACACACTACTGAGCCTCATTTTGACTTGTTTTAAGGACATTACATCAAAGTTGGATCAGCCTGTAGTGTGGTTTTCCACTTTAATTTTGAGTGTGACTCCAAATCCAGACCTCCATGGGTTGATAAATTTGATTTCCATTGATAATTTTTGTGTGATTTTGTTGTCAGCACATTCAACTATGTAAAGAAAAAAGTATTTAATAAGAATATTTCATTCATTCAGATCTAGGATGTGTTATTTTAGTGTTCCCTTTATTTTTTTGAGCAGTGTATATACACAAGTGCGTTTGCAAATCCAGAGGTAGACATTTGCATTGTGGTAAAGCAGACTGCTGATAACAGGTTAGGTGAGGTTAACCAGTGGTGAGCTGTGGTTGATTATCTGTGTAGTTCATTTCTGGACTTCCCCACTGTGGGATGGGAACGTGTCCGATGTTTTTGTTGTACCCTGAACCTGTTGTGGAAACGTGCGTGTGTGTGTACTACTTTAGAAAGGAGAAGAAATAAAAGGACTATTCAGCTAATCATAGTACAGAGACAAACACAGGAGCATGCCTCCTGGGCGACCCAAAGTATACGCATCTCTCTGGCAGCATTTAGCGCGCACACACACACACACCACACACCACACACACACACCACACACACACACCACACACACACACACACACACACACACACACACACACACACACACACACACACACACACACACACACACACAGTAGCAGCCAAGGCAGCCCTAAGGTATACAACACACACCAGCTGCCTACCAACTGAGGTTATAGAGAGCCTGTGGTCAGCCGCAGGCCAGTCAATGTTACCGACGCTGTAACGCCCCACTTCCCTTAATTGGCCTACCTAAACACATACACACCCACCCTTATCCCCAAGCTTAGGGTAAGAAGGGGGAACAAACGTATGTACCAGCGAATCAGTTCTGTTCTGACATCACCAGGGGGAAGGGAGGGGATATAAAGAGACAGAAAAAGGGAATGATGAGAGGGGGTGCAGAGAAAGAGGGATACAAAAAGAGGGGGAGAAGAGACGTGGGGGTCTGACCACCGGGGTATAAGAACTGGAGACTGCATCCAAGATGTACGCCCTGTTAAATTTCAAGGTAATCTAATCACGTTCGCCAATTCATGGACCGTCTATATCCGGGTTGCATCCGGTTTATACAGACCAGCATCACATGTGCACTACCACTCAGTGCGCACAGAGAGCAGTGCGAGCAGCAACATCATGTTTTCCAAAACATATGTCAGACATTGCATGAATATAAAAACAATAATATTTTTGTCTGTGAGTGCTAAATTAAATTGTGTTTATTTTTTAATATTCGGCCTCAGCAACAATTATTTCACCAATTCCGATTTTTTATGGCACAAATGTGATGACTAAAAGGGTCTTATTAGCAGGCCTGGAATTTCTTAGTGGCAAGGCCATTTTGGCATTCAAGAGGAACCCAGTGTGCCAGGGCACCAAGGCCACCTGCTAGGGCACCAAGGCCACCTGCTAGGGCACCAAGGCCACCTGCTAGGGCACCAAGGCCACCTGCTAGGGCACCAAGGCCACCTGCTAGGGCACCAAGGCCACCTGCTAGGGCACCAAGGCCACCTGCTAGGGCACCAAGGCCACCTGCTAGGGCACCAAGGCCACCTGCTAGGGCACCAAGGCCACCTGCTAGGGCACCAAGGCCACCTGCTAGGGCACCAAGGCCACCTGCTAGGGCACCAAGGCCATTCACCAAAATAGACCATTTATTCATTCATTCATTTATTTATTCATATATATATGCTAAATGCCAGTCATGTTTGATAAATTTAAGGTGGGATATTTATTTCCCGCACAATAGAATGTCTCAACTTTTGTACTATGGAGCATAGTACATTGACATAGGCTAGTGCTTTTGCTGTTCATTAGGCATACGCATCTTGTTGATGTGCCTCGGAATAATTGAACTAAAATTGTTTCGCTTTATTTATTCCGTTTCTACATCTGGATTTCGCTTTTACAATGGCCCTACCGGGTGATTTACGCGTGTGTGTATGCATGCGTGCATATCACACACACACACAGTTAAAGTTGGAAGTCTACATACACCTTAGACAAATACATTTAAACTCAGTTTTTCACAATTCCTGACATTTAATCTGATCAATTTGGATCACCACTATTTTAAGAATGTGAAATGTCAGAATAATAGTAGAGAGAATGATTTATTTCACCTTTTATTTCTTTCATCACATTCCCAGTGGGTCAGAAGTTTACATACACTCAATTAGTATTTGGTAGCATTGCCTTTAAATTGTTTACCTTGGATCAAATGTTTTGGGTAGCCTTCCACAATCTTTCCACAATAAGTTGGGTGAATTTTGGCCCATTCCTCCTGACAGAGCTGGTGTAACTGAGTCAGGTTTGTAAGCCTCCTTGCTCGCACACGCTTTTTCAGTTCTGCCCACAAATTTTCTATAGGGTTGAGGCCAGGGCTTTGTGATGGCCACTCCAATACCTTGACTTTGTTGTCCTTAAGCCATTTTACCACAACTTTGGAAGTATGCTTGGGGTCATTGTCCATTTGGAAGACCCATTTGCGACCAAGCTTGAACTTCCTGACTGATGTCTAGAGATGTTGTCAATATATCCACATCATTTCCCTTCCTCATGAGACCATCTATTTTGTGAAGTGCACCAGCCCCTCCTGCAGCAAAGCACCCCCACAACATGATGCTGCCACCCCCATGCTTCACGGTTGGGATGGTGTTTGCTGGCTTGCAAGCCTCCCCCTTGTTCCTCCAAACATAACAATGGTCATTATGGCCAAACAGTTCTATTTTTGTCTCATCAGACCAGAGGACATTTCACTAAAAAGTACGATCTTTGTCCCCATGTGCAGTTCCAAACGTTAGTCTGGCTTTTTTATGGCAGTTTATGGCGGAGCAGTGGCTTCTTCCTGAGTGGCCTTTCAGGTTATGTGGATATAGGACTCGTTTTACTGTGGATATAGATACTTTTGTACCCGTTTCCTCCAGCATCTTCACAAGGTTTTCGCACCAAAGTACATTCATCTCTAGGAGAAAGAACGCATCTCCTTCCTGAGTGGTATGACAGCTGCGTGGTCCCATGGTGTTTATACTTGCTTACTATTGTTTGTACAGATGAATGTGGTACCTTCAGGCGTTTGGGAATTGCTCCAAGGATGAACCAGACTTGTGGAGATCTACATCCCATGATGTCAAGCAAAGAGGCACTGAATTCGAAGGTAGGCCTTGAAATACATCCACAGGTACTCCTCCAATTGACTCAAATGATGTCAATTAGCCCATCAGAATCTTCTAAAAGCCATGACATCATTTTCTGGAATTTTCCAAGCTGTTTAAAGGCACAGTCAACTTAGTGTATGTAAACTTCTGACCCATTGGAATTGTAATACAGTGAATTATAAGTGAAATAATCTGTCTGGAAATAATTGTTGGGAAAATTACTTGTAGTAGTAGATGTCCTAACCGACTTGCCAAAACTATAGTTTAACAGGAAACTGGAGTGGCTGAAAAACTAGTTTTAATGACCCCAACCTAAGTGTATGTAAACTTCCAATTTCAACCGAATATATTATATATAAGTGTTTGCAAATCCAGGAATAGACATTTGCATTGTGGTAAAGAAGACTGCTGATAACAGGTTATTTGCCCATCAGAATTCAGATAAGAATTGCCCGCGGCTGCATCCCTGGCGAGTCCGTCTTCACTTATAGTCTACTGGCGACGCCGGTGAGAAGGACCCAATCACTTGACAGGCATTGGTTAATAAGAATTGAATTATCTGATAAAGACATGTGAGCGAGAGATGCTTCGGAGCATGGCGATTGGTAGCTGGAAGAAGCGAAGAATAATTATTGTATTCAGCGCAAGGGCACAATGGCCACTGACTGCAAGGCATGGATTTTTTGGGGGAGGCATTACAGCCATGTCCGTCGATGCTGCCGGGAAATTCGAGAGCTGCTAATTAGGAATGTTCTAATCTGACTTCTCTATGTGGCAATTATCTTTTTGGGCTGGGTGTCAGTTAAACTGCAGTACCGAAGCAAAACTCTAGGAGCAGTCGAAACCGTGCTTCTAGAACAGAACCGTGGCCCCTTGGGACTGATAAGGGGGTAGTAAATTGGACAGTTTTCACCTCTACCCTCAAGGCTCAAAACTGCGACAAAACACTTGCAGTTGCAACCATTTGACTTGGCAGTATGACACAAATGTTTTATTGGTCGCTAGGGTGCAAGTGAAAAACAAAATTTAGCTGGTGACGTTAGTCTTTGGTTCACAATTAGCTTCTCAAAACAGCAATGGGTAAGTAAACCAGGTATTTAAAAATTATTTGTTGAATCTTCGCGATGCGCAATTCAGTCATCATGCACTGTTTGAATTAACTTTATTTTGTTGTAATTTTTACCCACCTTTTCTCCCCGATTTTTGTGATTACGATTTTGTCTCGTCGCTGAAACTCCCCAACGGGCTCGAGAGTGAGGTGAAGGCCGAGTCATGCGTCCTCCGAAACATGACCCGCCAAACTCGGAAGCACCGCTCTACTGAGGACCGAAGTCAGCCTGCAGGTGCACGGCCCACCACAAGGAGTCGCTAGAGCACGATGAGCCAAGTAAAGCACCCCAACCTGGCCAAACACTCCCCTAACGATGCTGGGCAATTGTGGCCGGTTGTGACACAGCCTGGGATCAAACCCCAGGCTGTAGTGACGCCGCAACACTGCGCTGTAGTGACTTCGCAACACGCCTTAAACCGCTGCACCACTTGGGAGTCTGAATGAACATTTCTAAAGGCATTCCCCAAAGAACCTTCCCAATTAAATGTTGACTGCAAAGTAGGTCTATCTGGCAGAATGATTTCATGATGATTTGTACCAATCGCGAGACATTTGTTTAGCAAACTGCCATCACATTAGGCTACAATGTAGTGTTGGCTACGAGTAAAAAACAACGAGCCAAACAATGGTCTCTTGCTAGTTTACACAAATTAAAGGGCAACTACACCCTCCAATGTTGCTTTTGTTCTCCTTATGTGGTTTAAGCATCGTAGTGGACATAAATACAGAAATGTAATGTTATTTTCTATAAACAGGTGATTTTGAAAAAAAAACTAGGATAACTCAGAAAAAAAATAAAACCGCGAGAACTGAATTTACCAAAAGATAAAGCTGGATTTTATAGGAACAGTAACACCCTTTTTTTAATAAAATAAAATCTTTGCACCATTTTTTCCCCTCCAAACAATCAATATAAATGATATTGTCAAGTTAAAATGTAATTTCTTTGTGTATAAGGTCATTATAAACTCATTATAGACCACAAAAGAAAGATGACATTTAAATTACGCGTGCATTATGCACTTTCCCTAGTAAGTATTCTTTTAATTTGGGCCAGTAGCTTTCAGTTGGCACTGGCCCGGTGTGCCACTGGCAAATGTACCTGAATGTCAAGATCTGCAAGGGCATGCTAATATAAAAGACGGCTAGTCATTATTAGGTTCTGTATGGAATGCAGGCACATTATGAGACTCGGGTCATTATCGCTGAGCAGTGGTGAAAAACCAGGTGCTGGTGCCATCAACTGAAAACATTGGGAGCACCAGCGCCACCAGAATAAAAGTTAGTCTGGAAATCTGCCTCATAACCCCCCTACATCTCCAGAGAAGAATGCATGACCCCGTTTGGGCTGTGTGTGCGTGGTGTTCCATGAGGATTGGCGGCTGTGGGACACACACTCAATTAAAATCCTCTTCATTAACAAGGTGAGCACCTGGGAAAGTATTTATAGGCTGGCTTCTGTGTGTGTGTGTGTGTGTGTGTGTTCGTCGGACTGTGTACAGCCGGCAAGTCAGTCACAGTGGGTCAGAATCATAGAAACATTTTGTTGAACCTGAACACCGTGTTGATGACCTAGGAGGTGAAAAAATGGCCACTTAAAAAAATATATTTTTTTTTTTGTAATAGCATTTATGTAATTTGATGTAATGCAAGTCAGATCATTATCCCTAAACCTGACCCTTGGCATGGAGGAATTTAACACACGGCTGTCAAAACTAGCTCAAGAAGCATGACAACATTCCCTTATATGACCAAAATAATGAGAGAACACCTGAGTCTTCTCTCTTGCAGGCTATTTCTGCTCTGACGGTCACCAGGGTTTAGAACTAAACCCATCAACCTGCCCCTGGCTAGTGAGTGACCACCCAAATCGTACTTCATCTGAGCTAGATTATTCTCCATTGGGAGAGTCTAAGCCCTGCTAGCCCAACATGGATATCCCTCCCATTTGGATAGAAGCAGCAGGGCAAGAAAGTGACTAGTAGGTAGCAGTTCATTTAGCCAACAGCCCAGGTCACCCATGCCGCAGACACACAGCCACAAGTCAGGCTACAGCAGCCACCAGCCCAGCCAGCCAACAAAGCTCCAACTCATGCTGCAGCAGCCCCCAGCCCAGCCAACACAGCCCCAAGTCAGGCTACAGCAGCCACCAGTCCAGCCAGTCAACAAAGCTCCAAGTCATGCTGCAGCAGCCCCCAGCCCAGCCCCAATTCAGGCTACAGCAGCCACCAGCCCAGCCAGCCAGCCCCAAGTCATACTGCAGCAGCCCCCAGCACAGGCAACACAGACCCAATTCAGGCAACAGCTGCCCACAGCCAGCCAGTCCCAAGTCATGCTGCAGTAGCCCCCAGCCCAGCCAACCAGCCAGCCCCAGATCAAGTTACAGCTGCCCCCAGCCCAGCTGGCCCCAAGTCAAGCTACAGCAGCCCCGATCCCAGCCAGCACAGCCCCAAGCCCAGCAATAGCAGCCCAGGCCAGCAAGCCCCAAGTCAAGCTACAGCAGCCACCAGCCTTGTTTTGACCAAGTAGAGAAAAACACCAGAGCTGTGGACCATGGCTGGTCCTATGGCCTGATATTGCCCTCAGCAGCACATGTTGGGGGGGTAGAGAGTGAGGGAGGTCTCCATGGCCTGTCCTATCTTCAGGCATCAAAACTCAACTCTGGTCATACAAACACTTCATACTCCAACCAACCGAGCCATAGGAAACCACAGTATTTGCATGTACAATCAACTCCTGATAAATGCAACAGCTCTGTGGTACTCGTAACATCATGCATTGAACAGGAGAGTGTAGAACTATGGAGCATTTAAAAACAAGGTAATTGACCTGGAAAACCATGCATAGCCCTGGTGAGACTAATAGGAGTCAGTGACATATCAGTCTAAGCTTTATCCATGTTTAACAAAGCCTATTATAGACCTGGACTAATCCTTCTTTACACCTCCTTATCCCTGCTCAGACACAAATACACAGCCTAAACTCACTTAGAATAGTCTGTTTACTGCATGACTGGTCACACAGAGGCACAGGCACACACTGCCTCTCACAGAAGTCCCACTGACGGACTGATACAGGAAGTAGACTTCTTCACTGATCCCTGATGAGGGCTAGCGTGGTCTTTACATGCTTTAGTTCCTGCAGAACTAGTACTGGTTTTAGTTCCAGCCCTGGTCCTAGACTCACACAGCATTGCATCACAAGAGTAGGAATAGTCAGTAGGTATAAACAGAGATATATTGATGATGAAGTGAGCAGTCCCAACCCACACATCCATCATCTATGTGCTCCACTCTGAAGCAGTAGAATTGAGAAATGGAAGTGGGGAACAGTAATCCAACAGCGCCTACTCTGTGTACACACACCAAAAATATAAAACGCAATATGCAAGAATTTCTAAGATTTTACTGAGTTACTGTTCAAATCAAATCAATGGAAATAAATTAATCAGGCCCTAATCTATGGAATTCACATGACTGTGAATACAGATATGCGTCAGTTGGTCACAGATACCTTTAAAAAAAAGGGGGGATCAGAAAACCAATCTGGTTTCATGACCATTTGCCTCATGCAGCATGACATCTCCTTCACATAGAGTTGGTCAGGCTGTTGATTGTGGCCTGTGGAATGTTGTCCCACTCTTCAATGGCTGTGTGAAGTTGTTAGATATTGGCGGGAACTGGAACAGGCTGTCGTACACGCCAATCCAGAGCATCCCAAACATGCTCAATGGGTGGCATGTCTGGTGAGTATGCAGGCCATGGAAGAACTGGGACATTTTCAGCTTCCAGGAATGGTGTATAGATCCTTGCAACACTGGGTCATGCATTATCATGCTGAAACATGAGGTGATAACACCAGATGAATGGCATGAGGATCTCATCATGGTATCTCTGTGCAATCAAATTGTCATTGCTTAAATGCAATTGTGTTCATTGTCCATAGCTTAGCATGTCTATACCACAACCCCACTGCTACCATGGAGCACTCTGACATTGACATCAGCAAACCGCTCATCCGACACACCATATACCGCTGTCTGCAGATCTGCCCGGTACAGTTGAAACTGGGATTCATCCATGAAGAGCACACTTCTCCAGCGAGTGGCCATATCAAAAGGTGAGAATTTGCCCTCTAAAGTCAGTTTCGATGCCGAACTGCAGTTAGGTCAAGACCCTGGTGAGGACGACGAGAACCCAGATAGATGAGCTTCCCTGAGATGGCTTCTGACAGTTTGCACAAAAATTATTTGGTTGTGCAAACCCAGTTTCATCAGCTGTCCAAGTGGCTGAAGAAGCCGGATATGGAGGTCCTCGGCTTGCATGGTTACACGTGGTCTGCGGTTGTGAGGCCGGTTAGATGTCATGTCAAACTCTCTAAAACAACATTAGAGGCAGCTTATGGTATAGAAATTAACATTAAATTATCTGGCAACAGCTCTGGTGGACATTCCTTAAGTCAGCATGCCAACTGCACACTCTGTAGCATTGGGCCTTTTATTGCCCCAAGTACAAGGTGCACCTGTGTAATGAGCATGCTGTTTAATTAGATTCTTGATATGCCACACCTGTCAGGTGGATGGATTATCTTGGCAAAATGAGAAATAGTCACTAACAGAGATGTTAACAAATTTGTGCACAGAATGAGAAATAAGCTTTTTGTGCGTATGAAATATTTCAGAGATCTTTTATTTCAGCTCATGAAACTTTACATGTTGCGTTAATATTTTTGTTCAGTGTGACAGTTATATATTTTTTTCTCCACGACCTAGGCCTAATATGCTCCCCACAGGTTCAAGTCAAGAATACAATACAGTAGAATAGAGTGTGATACAATAGGGGGAAAAAAAATGACTAAATAGCCTACAATAGAATAGTGTCTGTGTGGTTTGGCCTACTTCTCAGAACTGAGCCAGGGTCCACAGGGAAACGAGTGGAGAGAGGGGCAATCACACGTGTCAGACAACCTGGGATATGTTTTGTAAGTGTGAAACGGGAGCAAACGTTTCTGAAACAGAGGTAGTCTACTACCCGAAATTAACTTGTGCAATAGAAACAATTTAATTGTTTAATGTCTAGAAGACTGGTAGATGCTGGCATCTAAGGCCAGTTATTTATTTTTAGGAACGCCAAACTGATCCTAGAAACCTGTGTCTTAGGACAACTTCTACTGCCAAATTTAAAAGATACTGCTGATTTAGCCTCCATGCTCTTCATCGTGGGGGTCTGTAAAAGCACAGACACACACAAGTATCTTCATGCTTCTGACTGATGTTGAGAAGCTGCACCCAATGTTTCATATATACATTTAATTCAGAGAGCACACCATAACTCTTTCCCATATAGAGCCTAGGCCTAGCTATAGGAATTGCATCTGCCAGGTTGTGTAATGTGTGACCCCCTAGACATCCTTTTCAGCTCACCTGTATTCTTTATTTAGCAGTACAACTGTTACAGTCTATCACCTTCCAATGGATCATTCATTTGGCTGGGGTTAACATAAAAATAGCCAGGAGGGATCTGTTTTCTGCATTACAGTACCACTAACATGACCATATATGCTTAAATTATTTTCACCGTCAGATTTATTCTGAAATTGACCTCTCCAGTCCTTGTAATAGTAGAACTTGGATATAACAATATGGTGACACTAACGTTACTCATCTAATAATACAGTTAGCATAACCATTTGATTACGAACCATTCCCCCTTCTAAGAATTCAATTGAAGCCTAGCACTTAGCTAACTAACCGTTCATAGACTAATTGACTAGTTAAACCAGGGGTGAGTGGATGGTAAGCAAGATAGTTAGCTGGCTAACAAGCAAGCAATGACAGCAAGTAGCTAGATGCCAACGTTAGGTAGCTAGTTGGTTAGCAAGCACTAGTAGCACCAACACCAACAGCTAAAGTGACCAGATGTTGGCAAAGTGGCTTGGTGATTTAGCTAGCAACAGAAAGTAACTAGCCATCTACCCATCTGACTAGCTAACAAACTCGTTTGCTAACCAAACATTATATCTAGCTAGCTAACGTTAACTAAAACATATTGACTGGTTAGCTAACATTAGCTAGCTAGCTCACTTAGGGAGGCGGGGGGTGGAGGCCTGAAGCTTGCTAGCTAACCTATCTCGTTAGCTAAATTGATATTTCACAAAACGGCAACTAGCTACATATGGTTCAAAGAATCCCCAAAATATGGATGAGTTTGAGTTACCGAGAAGGAGCAATTTCAGTTCTCTCCTCGAGTCCCGCTTGTCTCGCCGGAGTTGTTTGTCTATCTCCGCATTGATTCGTTTCGATTCCTTCGCCTCTTCACTCAGGCAGCAAGCCATCATCGACTCCAAAGTCATCCCTCCTGGTTTTGGCAACCCGCGGGTTAGAATGGACTAGCTGGGTGACAGATTTCGGTTGGATGGGTTAACTTTAGCTAGGTATCTAATATCCCGATCCTCACTTGCGAAGAGGTGGACTGAGGGGTCTTGGATGGGAATGGGGGAGGGGAGCTAGGGGCCTCGCTGTCAAGTTGTCCCCAACCGAGAACTGTCCGACTTCACCCGTGTACAGATCTCAGCAAATCACGGGAGGATCGGCGAAGAGGGGGCAGTGTCGATGCGAGGGGGTGTGTTGAGGGCCTCTCTCCGTTGATGCGCGCTTCAATCCTTATTTAGATTGCTAACGTTAGTTGGACAACTAGCTAGCTACCTGGCTGGCTAACTATCCCTATTACCAGCCTCTATTGCGATTCCCCCTGTTCACTGACTGGGTTCGTGCGTCCCTACGAACGAACCTAACTGCACTGCCGCGACATCCAACAAGCTAACGTAGCCAACTGTCCGCCTTCTCAGAGCTGTCCGCCCCCTAGCTAGAGCCAAGCCACAATTGTCAATAAAATGCACACGAAGGCAACGCATCCATATGACCAGTATTGCAATGGCAGAGTCACCGCTTCCCAACAAATGTTCGTCCTCTTTTTCTATCCAACTAAACGCTAGCAAGTTTCCAGCGTTATGTCTCGATAGCTGAACGGCTTCGTGGTGTGTCAGAGCTGTGATGCTGGCAAACTGAGAAATGACCATTCCCCAGTCAGATTTGGCTGACTAGCTAGCAGTGCAACATTCGATTGAATCTCGCATCATTTTTGGCGCAGTTATCGAGCTATCTGACGCTAGCTTGCTAATACATTTCCCATGAAAACACAGCCGCTAGTTAAATAAACAGAAAACAATATGCGTATTGATGGCCTTCGTTCAAGAAGATGGATCCATCACTCGCTAGCAACTAGCAGTTCCATTTATTAGCAGATCGTTGCGTTTCTGTTGAAAACCGTGGGCATGGCACACTCTAGATTGATGCCAGGAGGGTACTAGGCAACCAAAGTGAGTGACAGTGAGTTTGCACGCTACATGAGCAGGAAAAGGGGCGGGACGTCTTTTAATTCTGGATGTGGATTCTGAGAACCACTCAAATGAGGTCGATGCATACAACAAACTGCACATAAAATACAGCTAGAATTCAACGACAGATAATTCCGATTTTTGCCATATTTCCTTATGAGTTAATAATAGATCTATTTAGGGTGATTACCGGTATTGTTTTTTCAATGGCACTGGATTCAACGGATTAATATCGCAGTTCCCACCCACTCATGATCTGCGGGTTTGCACTGCAAATGCACGCTATTAGATGGAGTTTATGGACGTTGGGTACTAGGTGGTAACTAGCCCCCCCAAGAACAAGTCTAATTGCCGATACAAAAAAGCAACATTCGCACATTGCATGTAACCATTAATATCCGCACTATGAGGAGATTTGATGCAAGGTTCATCTTTTTAATTCACCTGCACATTAATTTTCTCTGCTGTTCTTTTTCCGTACAATCCATTATGTACAATGACACTACATATTATTTGAATAATGCACGATTTTAAATCCCAACAGTTTTAAACATGATATTCAGTAGCAAAATGTTTTTCAATAGTTGTTAATTCAGAAAAAAATATATGACTTGGAATATAATATTGGAATATAACTAATAACATTGGAATATAACATTTAATAACAATAACTCATAACTAATTAATTCAATGTAACATTGATGTGGCAACGCTTATGCTCTGCTATTGCACAATTCTAATTTGTACATAGGTCACAAATAAAGCTATCCCCAGTAAAAGTGGAGCACAACTCATAAGCCCACCTGTGACTAAAAACAGGGGGAGAGATGCCAATTGAAATGCTCTCTTAAAAATGTAGCTAGCTATCAAGCTATATCAAATCATATTTCTCACAGGCGCCAAATAGACCTTACTGTGCAATGCTTACTTAAAAGCCTTGAACTAACAATGCAGTTCAAGAAATAGTTACGAAAATATTTACTAAATAAACTAAAGTAAAAAATGTAGGAAAAGGTAACACAATAAAATAACAATGACAAGGCTATATACAGGCGGGTACCAGAACCGGGTCAAAGTGCAGAAGTACAGGTTATTCAAGGTAATTTGTACATGTAGGCCCCAGTGATGTACTGGGCTGTATGCACTACCCTCTGTAGCGCCTTACGGTCAGATGCCGAGCAGTTACTATACCAGAGGGTGACGCAACCGGTCAGGATGCTCTCGATGGTGCAGCTGTATACATTTTTGAGGATCTAGGGACACATGCCAAATATTATCAGGTCCCCGAGGGGGGAAAAGCCTTCTTCACAACTTTCTTGATGTGTTTGAACCATGATAGTTTGTTGGTGATGTTGACGCCAAGGAACTTGAAACTCTCGACCCACTCCACTACAGCCCCGTCGATATGAATGGATGCTTTTGGCCCTCCTTTTCCTGTAGTCCACGATAATCTCCTTTCTCTTGCTCACGTTGAGAGAGGTTGTTGTCTTGGCACCACACTGCCAGGTCCCTGACCTCCTCCCTATAGGCTATCTCATCGTTGTCTGTGATCAGGCCTACCACCGTTGTGTCGTCAGCAAACTTAATTATGGTATTGGAGTCGTGCTTGGCCACGCAGTCGTGGGTGATTGGGGAGTACAGGAGGGGACTAAGCACACACCCCTGAATGGCCCCCGTGTTGAGAATCAGCGTGGTGGATGTGTTGTTGCCTACCCTTATTACCTGGGGGCGGCCTGTCAGGAAGTCCAGGATCCAGTTGCAGAGGGAGGTGTTTAGTCCCAGGGTTCTTAGATTAGTGATGAGCTTTGTGGGCACTATGGTGTTGAACGCTGAGCTTTAGTCAATGAACATCATTCTCACATAGGTGTTCCTTTTGTCCAGGTGGGAAAGGGCAGTGTAGAGTGCGATTGAGACAGCATCATCTGTAGATCTGTTAGGGTGGTGTGCAAATTGGAGTGGGTATAGGGTTTCCAGGATGATGGTGTTGATGTGAGCCATGACCAGCCTTTCAAAGCACTTCATAGCCTGGTTCCTCTCTAGGTTTCTTCCTAGGTTTTGGCCTTTCTTGGGAGTTTTTCCTAGCCACCGTGCTT
This sequence comes from Oncorhynchus gorbuscha, assembly GCF_021184085.1. Classification (NCBI taxonomy): domain Eukaryota; kingdom Metazoa; phylum Chordata; class Actinopteri; order Salmoniformes; family Salmonidae; genus Oncorhynchus; species Oncorhynchus gorbuscha. The sequence continues at coordinate 61,635,596 of NC_060195.1, forward strand.
CTACACCTGCATTGTTTGCTGTTTGGGGTTTTAGGGTGGGTTTCTGTACAGCACTTTGAGATATCAGCTGATGTACAAGGGCTATATAAATACATTTGATTTGATTCATGGCTACCGTCGTGAGTGCTACCTGGCGGATTACATTAGTGTTGTATTGTTGTATTCAGCGCATGTGACAAATAAAATTTGATTTGATTTAGAGACGGGTTACCCACTTGCAGATGAATTCTCACAAGGAACCCCGATCGCCATCCCCTGTACCTCTGTCTTTTCCTCACGCAAATTATTTGGGGCTGGTCTCGGAGAAACAGTATATCCTTTGCGTCAGACTCATTAAAAACATTTTTTTTTGTCCAGTTCGAGGTGAGTAATCGCTGTTCTGATATCCAGAAGCTCGTTTCGATCATAAGAAACAGTAGCAGCAACATGTACAAAATAAGTGACAAACAATGCAAAATTGGTAGTGAGGTTGTTCGCTAGCACTCCTAGCAGCTAATGCTAACTAACTAGCTGGTTAGCATTTACTGATAGTGAAGTTGCTAGTTAGCAAGTTAGGATAAACTAGCACTAACTGTTCTAGTCATTGTCTAAATGACAGGTAGAAACCCATCCATAACCATAAAGGGGTAACTAGCCCCCAGGGGTCAGTTACCCACACTCATCCAACATATTACTACTTTACAAAAAAAATATTTACATTTTTCTCTCTAAACAAGTGGATTATTTTTCTTAAGCCGTTCCTATTTTTATATTAAAAACATTATAGTTCTAACTCCATTAGAATATATCTACAACTTTTTCAACATGTAAAAAATAATAGAGAAACTTACCTCCAAATCGTTTAGTTGAAATATCTCCCAAATTTGTGATGACACAGAGGGACTTGCCTAGTTAAATAAAGGTTCAATAAAGGTTCACTAAAAATAAATAAAAACAATGTGCTGAGCAAGAGCAGTGGCAGCCAGGAAAGTGTTGGGAAAATAATTTGGTGACATCTTGTGGTCTTAATGTGAATTACAGGGGGTGGGGGAAGTTAACCCCAGGGGGCAAGATACCACCCAGTACCCTATTTTTAATAGGTTAGAACACTGATGACAATTTCTTTGGAGACCATTACAGCATATAAAAAACAACAACATAATAAATAAACAGAACCACCACGACAATAAAGCAAATGTAGAGAGCAAAACTTTTGAAGAAGTGTAATGACATCTTGTGGCCATATTGCATAATTACAGTCTCAAACGGGGCAGGCCCTCGAGAGCTTTCAGGTCCCTGAAAAAGCGGAGATAAATAACAAATTGAAAATAACAGTAGCTTTAAAATATCAACCACACATTTGAGTCAAGGGAACACACCCACATTTGAATCAAGGCCAAGGGAAAGACGCAGTGTTTATAAATCCATCAATGATGGGTATGGGACCTGGGTATGATGGGATACAATGATGGGTATGGGACCTGGGTATGATGGGATACAATGATGGGTATGGGACCTGGGTATGATGGGATACAATGATGGGTATGGGACCTGGGTATGATGGGATACAATGATGGGTATGGGACCTGGGTATGATGGGATACACATCACTAGAAAGAAGCGGGAGTTTGAGTTTCACTTTCCAAGCGTAGATCACATTCCCTTTCCATTCTGAGGCGACTGTTGAGGGGTTTCCACTAAATAGCACAGTCACAAAGTATAAATCTGTCTATGTTTGTAGTTTGGTTATATCATAAAAAATTCTGAAAACTAAAATAATATTTTTGGTCATAATTTAAGGTTAGGCATACGTTTAGCAGATGATTAAGGTTAGGTTTAAAAATCACATTTTATTCAGAAGATACATTTTAGAAGTAGGTAACTAGTGACGACCCTGTTGAGGGTTGAGAGGGAGGCTACAGCGAAAGAGAGGACAAAGTCAAACAACACAGAGTCAATAGGCTCAGTCAGTAGTCTCCTCACTTCACAACAAGCCTGCTGCAGACATAAACAAGGTAAGACATTCAGGGTACCGGTATTATAGTTTCTATATAGTTTATACGTCTTTATATATTTGTTTATATTGTAGCAACCCTCTAGGACTATCATGCAGGGCCTCGTGGGCAAAGGAGTTGCACCTAGTTCAGCTCTGATAGGCCACTAGGTTTGGGGGTTGAGGGGGTTAGAGAAATGGGAGATTAGAGAACGTAACTCAACTGCATACCCATAGTACACTATCGCAGAAATCTCTCATCGAGTTGGTTTCTTTCCACCATTGGTGGCCAAAACTAAAGGTCCTGATGAGCCGCTGATTGTTAGAGAAGGGTTGGAGTAAAAGCCTGCCACCCAGTAAATCTAAAGAAGGAGTGTTTGCCAAAGTTTTATGACTTAGACATAGACACTTCACTTTTGACCCTGGAAAGAGGCATTCTTATCTGCTCAATCTAATCAGAGACCTAATGAACAGCAGGAGCTTTAAAAGTGCAGCAGCATGAGGCCGTAGTGAGGGAAGGGCCAACCAAAGTCTACGTTGACTTTGGTTGTCCCCTCACTACGGCCTCACGCTGCTGCACTTGTTCACTCACAATATCGCCTTCGACAACAATGGCAACATCAGAAGTCCCCCCCTTCGAACCAAACAGGGGAAACTACGGCTTTCATCACTATTACAACTATGAACATATGTTACCTTATCCAGACGGGGACGAATCCGACACACTGGGAAATCTCAGCCACAGTGGCAACCACAACAAAGCACTTCTTGCTTATGTCACTAAACGCTGCTAACAACTCCCTGGATTCTAGGGACAACAAGAGACCGAGTTGTATTCAGAGTCAGACAGGAAGGCTATATGGGATTCAGAGTGGACAAGCTCTACATAACACGGAACCATCCATACAGCCACCCACAAGAAATTGCATACAACCCACGGAACACCTATGAGGTCACACACAACCTCCTAGGGGAGATCCAAAGATTCCGGGAACTCCCTGGAATGACGCCAGGTGAAACCCGAAGCTGCTACAAAAGAGATGTGGGTCAGCTGGGGTGCCTCAGCAGGGATAGCACTGCTGCTGATTTCTGCATTCGGTGGAGAGGATTTCAGTTGTCCGTATGGTGGACTGCAGGGTGCTGAGGTAATGAGCAACAACTGTCAGGCTGAAGCTGGAAACAACGAGCACACAGAGAGGGAGAGCCCAGATCAGATGGACGGACATCTCCAGAAGGCTCCTGGACCAGTGGTGCTTTAGAAGAACAAGAGAGGCTGGACTACACCGTGGTCAGGGGCGGGGCCCCTGAGAGCTACGACACCTCAGTGCTCCTGAATCCCGGCCTGCAGGCCAGGCTGCACCAGGAGAACTCTCATTGGTTCTAGTGGGGTCCTGAGTTTCACAACGCCAGTGGGGAGGATCCCCCTTATTTATCGCCCTGTGAAGCCAGTCTGCAGCTGGGTTAAATATGGATGGTAGACTAGCAGTTAAGAGTTGGACCAGTAACAGAAAGGTTGCTGGTTAGAATTCCTGAACCGACTAGGTGAAAAATATGTTGATCTGCCCTTGAGCAAGGCACTTAACCCTAATTGCTATTGTATGTCACTCTGGATAAGAGCGTCTGCTAATTACTAAAATGTTGTAAAAAGGTCTTGTCTAGGGGTATAACGGGTGTTCGGCACAGAAGGGAAATCATGTTCATTACAACATACATTTAACTGCAGTAGACCACAATCAATTCAAATCACCAGCACATACGGAAAGTATTCAAGCCCCTTGACTTTTTCCACATTTTGCTACGTTACAGCCTTATTAAAAATGTAATTTAATTATGTTTTCCTTTCATCAATCTACACACAATACGGGTTCAAGTCCGGGCTCTGGCTGTGCCACTCAAGGATATTCAGACTATGTGCCTAGGGTTGCTGTTCTGTTGGAAGGTGAACCTTTGCCCCAGTCTGATGCCCTGAATGCTCTGGAGCAGGTTTTCATCAAGGATCTCTCTGTACTTTGCTCTGTTCATCTTTCCCTCAATCCTGACTAGTCTCCCAGTCCCTGCCGCTGAAAAACATCCCCACAGCATGATGCTGCCACCACCACCATGCTTCACAGTAAGGATGGGGCCAGGTTTCTTCCAGATTTGATGCTTGGCTTTCAGGCCAAAGTTGCATCTTGGTTTCATCAGATCAGAGAATCTCGTTTCTCATGGTCTGAGTCCTTTAGGTGCCTTTTGGCAAACTCTAAGTGGGCTGTCATGTGCCTTTTACTGAGGTGTTGCTTCTGTATGGCCACTCTACCATAAAGGCCTGATTGTTGGAGTGCTGCAGAGATGGTTGTCCTTCTGGAAAGTTATCCTATCTCCACAGAGGAACTCTGGAGCTTTGTCAGAGTGACCATCGAGTTCTCGGTCACCTCCCTGACCAAGGCCCTTCTCCCCCGATTGCTCAGTTTGGCCGGGTGGTCAGCTCTGGGAAGAGTCTTGGTGGTTCCAAACTTCTTCAATTTAAGAATGATGGAGGCCACTGTGTTCTTGGGGACTTTCAAGTCTGCAGACATTTTTTTGTACTCTTCCCTAGATCTGTGCCGCGACACAATCCTGTCTCGGAGCTGTAAGGACAATTCCTTTCGACCTCATGGCTTGGTTTTTGCTCTGACATGCACTGTCAACTGTGTGCTTATCCAAATCATATCCAATCAATTTAATTTACCACAGGTGGACTCCAATCAAGTTGTAGAAACATCTCAAGAATGATCAATGGAAACAGGATGCACCCGAGTTCAATTTCAAGTCTCATAGCAAAGGGTCTGAATACTTATGTAAGGTTTTTCTGTTTTTTATTCGTAATAAATAAATAAACATTCAGAAAAAAAAAACATTTCCGCTTTGTCATTATGGGGTATTGTGTGTAGATTGATGAGAATAATTATTATATATTTATTTTGAAATAAGGCTGCAATGTAACAAAATGTGTCAAAGCTAGAGAGATCTGAATACTTTCCGAAGGCATTTTAAGCCTGCTCACCTTCAGCTTATATTCAGTGACAGTCATTCTATTTGAAAGTTATTTTTCAGAAAGACAAGAATGTCCACATTCTCTGCTAAGAGGGCAGCTCTGTCAGCTGGAAGTGTTTCCCCTAGGATGTCTTCCAGTAGAGGAAGAGTAGGAGATTGGAGACAGTAGATCTTATTTACAGCTACAAAAAGTGCAGTGTATGTACTAGGTAGCTAGAACAATGTTCTATTTTTTCTTGTTTAAATCGGGGCATAGAACAATGTCAGTGTAACCGTAGATACAAATGTAGTGACAGACCGAACAGAAAATGTCACTTGTATTGTGCATCACTAAAAAGCATGACTATATACCCCATATGCACATGATCACTGAGCTACACAACTATTTAGACACACTAACAACCTACGAGAGAACAAAACCCCCAAAAAACAGTAACAGAACAGAGAGGAGTTGCACGAGAGAGAGAGAGAGAGAGAGAAAGTATCTCAGAATAGGAGTGCAGATCTAGGATCAGGTCCCCCCTGTCCATAATCTTGTTCACTATGATCTAAAAAGGCCACGCTGATCTTAGATCAGCACTACCTACTAGTCTGAGATGCTTTATGAATACAGGCTGATAGAGATTGTAGGGACAGTAACTGGAATGCTGGCCAGGGCCATGTATACAGTCGTGAGAATCTTGTGGAGAATTCTAGATTTTTCCCCCCCTCTTTCCCCATCACAACACTGTCCATTCCATTAGTCCTGTTGTTGTAGTTGTGACTGCTGGAAGTAGTGACAGAACAATTTTCTGACCTCCTCACCCTGGAGGTGGTCTGAAGTTCCAGAGGGAGAGGGGGCGTGTCCCGCAGTGTGACCAGGCTGGGCATTCTCACCCTTGGTCACCTCGCCATGCCATTCCCCCCGGAACAAATCTCCATGGGCCTCACACACGTTATGCAGGATGCAGCAGGCCAGGATCATGGTGGGCACCACGTCCAGGCTGCAGTCGTTCCTCTTGCTCAGGCATTGCCAGCGCGCCCGCAGGCGAAGAAGCGCCGTTGCCGCCCCACGCCACGCCCGCACAAATCGCTACAGCAGGAGACAAAGTAACCAGGTTAAACGTTGATCAACAACAACAAAAAATGATTTACTGCAGCAAAACTCTGGGTCTACTACAGTCCAATGTGTAAATTTAGCTCACAACTGTGTAAAACGTCTGAAATGTTCACTGAAATTGGGATTTTTTTTTAACACGTTACTACTTTGAGTTTAATCCATGAGTGATTCTGTTTTACGTTGTTGAAAATAAAACCTGCCTGGTTGAAGGCCCTACGGGCCTCCGCGTGCCCCCCTTCCTCCTCCTCCACATCATCCTCCTCCTTCTTCTTGGAATAGGCCTTCATCAGCCAGGGCTGGAGGGGGTACCCTGACTCCCCCAACAACACATATCTGGACAAGACAATGTGCTCTCAGTCTATTAGGCTGGTAGGACACAGGTCACCAGAGGGATAACAATAGTAATTGTATCACTGGGCTACTATTACTGCTCATACTTATACAAGTAATAATGATAGCACTATCTAAAAGGGTAAATAATAATATCAATGATACCTCAGGGGTTTTCCCATGAAGCTCGGGGGTGGGTCAGGTGACAGCACGCCCTCAGAGGCCGACGCCCAAAGTGCTGAGTTCTGCAAGATGGCTGTCGGCTCAGTGCTGCCAGGGAAACCAGCACAGACGTCCCAGAACTGACCCAGCCCGTTCACAGCCACCTAACAGACAGATATGAGTGTTACTACCTCACAGACAGGCAGATGAATGTTACTATCTCACAGACAGGCAGTCAAACACAACCATATACTGTAACACTTCAATTAAATGCCGAGTCTCAAATAGCCACCTGACCCTTTCAATAGCCGGGCATCGGCACAAATTTCAGCAAATGTGTGTCTAAATGAATTGTTATAGGCACACGCTCTCCATGGTGCTAAACCGCAAAATCTGGGGTTTATGATAGGCAGCCTAGTCTTTGCAAGTCTGATTTGCGAAGGATCTTATTCTAATGTTTATATTGGTCATACTGGTCACAATAAATGGCGTGGTAGTCTTTTCAACATTTTATTGAGGAAAAATAGACGCTTGGCTCAAATAGAAGCCTGTCTCTAATAAGATCTGGCTGTGTTCAGCAATTGAAGCAAATAAAAGCCTGGGCTATTTATTGCAGCAGAGGTCCTGTCCTACCTGGGAGACCACAGAGAGCCACCCGTCTGGGTTGGCGTAGTTGGCCACGTTAGCGGACGGCGTGAGGATGGCAGTGTGGAGGGTTGCCACGGCACCCACGCAGTGAGGGAAGCCCCAGCGAGATAGGAAGTGACGTGCAGAGTCTTCTATTTCCTGTACGCTGGGCGAGCATAGGTAGACGGGCCGGAGTAGTGTGACAATGGCGTGACACACGTCCCTCACACACTTACACACCGTGGAGCTGCCCACGCCAAACAGCCCACTGATGGTGCGGTACTCAATGTTGGACGCCAGCCGCCACAGGGCAACCGCCACACGCTTCTCCAGCGGAAGCGCCCGGCGGAAGTGGGTGTCCTGGCGAGCCAGGCGGGGTTTCAGCTTGCCACACAGGAAGAAGAAGGTCTCCCGGCTCATGCGGAACTTCTCCAGCCAATCAGAGGGCTGGAACTCAGTCATCACTACCCGCTCCCACCAATCAGTGCACTCCGTGCTGGTCCAGGGTCGGGTACGGATGCCACAGCTGCAGCGCACGTCTCGAGCTGTCAGCATCTGGAGAGAGAAAGAGGGAGAGACAGAGAGGGGGGGGGGGTCTTTGTTTTCACCAATGATACAAATCAGTATTATAAACCGGGTGGTTTAAGCGCAGAATGCTTATTGGCCGAAAGCCGTGATATATCAAACCCTATACCACGGGTATGACAAAACATTTATTTGCACTGCTCTAATTAATCTAATTATAATAGCAATAAGGCACCTTGGTGGTTTATGGTATATTGCCAATATACCACGGCTAAGGGCTGTATCCAGGAACTCCGCGTTGAGTTGTGCCTAAAAACAGCCCTTAGCCGTGGCATATTGGCCAAAGTGGTGACCTGTCATTCAGGGCTTGTGGGGCCCGTTTTGAGCCCCACCTGTTTAGCAAAAAAATGTATATATATACATTTACACACGCACATATATAGATCCAGTTGCAGAGGGAGGTGTTTAGCCCCAGAGTCCTTAGCTTAGTTATGAGCTTCGTGGGCACAATGGTGTTGAACGCTGAGCTGTAGTCGATCAACAGCATTCTCACATACAGTGCTGTGAAAAAGTATTTGCCCCCTTCCTGATTTCTTATATTTCTGCACATTTGTCACACTTACAATGTTTTAGATTATCAAACAATTTTAATATTACACCAAGATAACACAAGTAAACACAAAATGCAATCTTTAAGTGATACTTTTATGTATTAAGGGAAAAAGCTATCCGAACCTTCATGGCCCTATGTGAAAAAGTAATTGCCCCCCCCCCCCTTGTTAAAACATGAATTTACTGTGGTTAATCACATTTTTTGGAAAGCTGAGTTCAATTTCACCAGCCACACCCAGGCCTGATTACAGCAAGACCTGTTGAATCAAGAAATCACTTAAATAGAACCTGTCTGACAAAGTGACGTAGGTCAAAAGATCTCAAAAAGCAAGACATCATGCCACGATCCAAAGAAATTCAGGAACAGATGAGAAACAAAATAATTGACATCATCAGTCTGGAAAGGGTTACAAAGCCATTTCTAAAGCTTTGGGACTCCAGCTAACCACGGTGAGAGCCATTATCCACAAATGGAGGACGGATGGTGCCGGCTCAGCGCTCCTGGTCACCAGTACGCCTCCTTGGACCAGGATATCCTGCGCCAGCTCTGCGCACAGTGTCTCCGGTGCGTCTGCACAGCCCAGTGCGTCCTGTGCCAGCACCCCGCATTTGCAGGGAGAAAATAAACATCCAGCCAGGACGGGTTGTGTCAGTTCTACGCTCCAGACCTCCAGTACGCCTCCACAGTCCATTACGTCCTGTGCCTCCTTCCCGCACTCGTCCTGAGGCGCGTGTCCCCAGCCCGGTACCACCAGTGCCGGCACCACGCATCAGATCTCCAGTGCGTCTCCACAGTCCAGTACGTCCTGTGCCTCCTCCCTGCACTCGTCCTGAGGTGCGTGTCATCAGCCCGGTAACACCAGTACCGGTCCCACGCATTAGGCCTCAAGTGCGCCTTCACAGTCCAGAGTTTCCGGCGACAGTTCCCAGTCCGGAGCTTCCGGCGACAGTTCCCAGTCCGGAGCTTCCGGCAACAGTTCCCAGTCCGGAGCTTCCGGCAACAGCTTCCAGTCCGGAGCTTCCGGCGACAGCTTCCAGTTCGGAGTTTCCGGCGAGTTTCAAGTCCGGAACCTCCAACGACGGTCCACAGTCCGGGGCCTCCGGCGATGATCCACAGTCCAGAGCCTCCGGCGATGATCCACAGTCCGGTTCCACAAAGGCAGAGGGATCAGCGTAAAGAGGGGGGGGGGGCTGCGTCCAGAACCGGAGCCGCCACCGAGGGTAGATGTCCACCCGGACCCTCCCCTATAGGTTCAGGGGGGGGGGGTGTGTGTACTGTAATGCCCTGACCTGAGATATCTGTTTTCTCTATATTTTGGTTAGGTCAGGGTGTGACTAGAGTGGTTACGCTAGTTTTTGTATTTTCTATTTTTTTGTATGTCTAGAGTTTTTGTAAATGTGAATTGAATGTAGGAGAATATAACACAATAGATCTGGTTTAGATAATACAATGAAAAAAAACATGTTTTTTATTTTTGTATCATCATCTTTAAAATGAACAAGATAAAATAAACATTCAGATAGGATGATGGGGACAATTTCAGAGAAAAATACAAGAGGGCAACAGTACTTGTGCAAAGTTTCAGAATAACTTCCAAAATGAGTGTGCTACATGACATTTATCATGAAGTCACCCAGGTGTCCCACACAAGTAGCCCAAATGTACCCAAGTGGCCAATTTGGTGAAGGTATACAAATAACTATATACAAAATGCCAAAAAGGTATTCTAACACACCCCATCCAAAAATGTAGAAAAAATATATACATTTACAAAATAACATGGGTAACTATTTGCACACTTTCAATATTTGGAAGACCCTCAGTCCTCTATCAAATCAAATGTATTTATATAGCCCTTCGTACATCAGCTAATATCTCAAAGTGTTGTACAGAAACCCAGCCTAAAACCCCAAACAGCAAGCAATGCAGGTGTAGAAGCACGGTGGCTAGGAAAGACTCCCTAGAAAGGCCAAAACCTAGGAAGAAACCTAGAGAGGAACCAGGCTATGAGGGGTGGCCAGTCCTCTTCTGGCTGTGCCGGGTGGAAATTATAACAGAACATGGCCGAGATTTTCAAATGTTCATAGATGACACGCAGGGTCAAATAATAATAATCACAGTAGTTGTAGAGGATGCAACAGGACAGCACCTCAAGAGTAAATATGAACAGTTTAGGGTTCCATAGCCGCAGGCAGAACAGTTGAAACTGGAACAGCAGCAAGGCCAGGTGGATTGGGGACAGCAAGGAGTCATCATGCCAGGTAGTCCTGACGCATGGTCCTAGGGCTCAGGTCCTCAGAGAGAATTAGAGAGAGCATACTTAAATTCACACAGGACACCGGATAAGACAGAAGAAGTACTCCAGATATAACAAACTGACCCTAGCCCCCCGACACATAAACTACTGCAGCATAAATACTGGAGGCTGAGACAGGAGGGGCAGGAGACACTGTGGCCCCATCCGATGAGACTCCCGGACAGGGCCCAACAGGAAGGATATAACATCACCTACTTTGCCAAAGCTCTACACAATATTGTGCTGCTGAGTTATAATAGACAGATATATATATATATATATATATAGAGTACAGGGAACATAAGGTTGAAAATATTATTATAGACCTGCTACATCTACTGTCTCTTTTATATTATGACATTTCAGCTAGATCTACTGTCTCTATTATATTACAACAGACCAGCTGCATCTACTGTCTCCATTTCACTTTGGCCATTGTTGTGGGCCTGCCCTCCCCTCAACAGCATCATAGGCTATTTCATTTCACAAATATATTTTATATTATTAATTTCAAGCATTAGCATGAGAAGAACGTACCAGTCCAAAGCGGTGACGTTGTTCCTCTTCTGCAGGCAATTTACAGATTATACACAGTGGCTACAATGGTGTCCTCTCAGTTCAAAAAATATTCCTCCACTTGGGAATCGCTAAATGAATCGTCCTACAACAATCTCTGTCTCACTTTTCCGATCAATTTCTTCTAAAATTGTGTGTACATCTGTACAGCTAGACTTAGATTTAGCTTTCCCTGACTTAGTCGCTATACTGATTGATATATAAACAGCTGAATCTAGGCGTTTACCAAAAATAACGCTGTGCGTAAAATGCGTAGCTCCTTCCGGAATAAAACTTCAATAGCGAATGACTCTCTTTACACTGGAGTTTACGACATGGGTTGGTCTTCCAACACACAACCATTGCATATTGCCGCCTACCTCAGCTGATTGGCTATCTACCCAGCTAGATTTCAAGACGATCAGTGGTCATTGGGTTAAAATACAGTCAATCAACGAGACAGTGGTCCTATAATTAGTGCACAATGAGCTCGTCACTTGTTATCTTCCAATCATTTTTTTGGGGGGTCAATACGTCCTGCGAAATGACCCATCAGGTTTGGTTGTGTTACAAACAAACAGTTGATTGCAAGGAAACCAAACATGACTGGATAAAGTCAGTTATAGTCTATGTATTTACGTCGGGGTTTCGTCGAAAATTGAATGACACGAAATTCAACGAGATAAGCGTTCAACAAAATGTTTTGTGTTAGGCTATAAAAAATGGATTTAACCGAACAAAAGACCATTCATTGTGTAACAATGAGCCTTGGGATTGCAAACAGAGCAAGATCTTCAAAGGTAAATGATTTATTTCAATGCAATCTGTGATTTTGTTACGCAAGTGCTGGTTGAACAAGTAGTTTGATATGGGGGTCTGTGCTCAGATAATCGCATCGTATTCTTTCGCAGTAAATCCTTGCTAATCCAACTGTGTTGGATTAGCAAGATTCTAGGCTTTTGAAGCATGTGAGACACTTGTATTTTCAGGAATGTTTAATATGACTATTTGTGGCGAACACCGTATGTTGTCGAATTCAACCCATATCCAGGATCGCTAGATCAGAGAAGTTAAGCAAGTCAGCCATATCAGCTATGTTTTTTAAAAAGGGAGTAAATGAGGCTAAATTAACCGTTTCGCTGCCAGACAAGGCTCCGCCGATAGCCAGTTATAGCGGTGGTAAGGATTCACTCCATGGTGCTGAAAAGAAAGCTCTGCTGTTGAGACATCTTTATGAACAGTGCCTTTCGAAAGTATTCAGACCCATTTACTTTTTCCACATTTTGTTACATTACAGCCTTATTCTAAAATGTATTAAATAAATAAAAAAATCCTCATCAATCTACACACAAAACCCCATAATGACAAAGCCAAGAAGTTTTTAGAAATGTTTGCAAAGTTATTAAAAATTAAAAACAGAAATACCGTTTTTATATAATTATTCAGAACCTTTGCTATGAGACAAAAAATTGAGCTCAGGTGCACCCTGTTTCCATTGATCATCCTCAAGATGTTTCTACAACTTGATTGGACATGTGGTAAATTCAATTGATTGGATATGATTTGGAAAGGCACACACCTGTCTAGATAAGGTCCCACAGTTGACAGTGCATGTCAGAGCAAAAACCAAGCCATGAGGAATTGTCCATAGAGCTCCGAGACAGGATTGTGTCGAGGCACAGATCTGGGGAAAGGTACCAAAACATTTCTGCAGCATTGAAGGTCCCCAAGAACACAGTGGCCTTCATCATTCTTAAATGGAAGAAGTTTGTAACCACCAAGTCTCTTGGACAAACTGAGCAATCAGGGGAGAAAGGTCTTGGTCAGGGAGGTGACCAAGAACCCGATGGTCACTCTGACATAACTCTCGAGTTCCTCTGTGGAGATGGGAGAACCTTCCAGAAGACCAACCATCTCTGCAGCACTCCATCAATCAAGCCTTTATGGTAGAGTAACCAGACGGAAGCCATTCCTCAGTAAAAGGTACAACATCCCGCTTGGAGTTTGCCAAAAGGCACCTAAAGACCGTCAGACCATGAGAAAGAAGATTCTCTGGTCTGATGAAACCAAGATTGAACTATTTGGCCTGAATGCCAATAGTCATGTCTGGAGGAAACCTGGCCCCATCCCTACGGTGAAGCATGGTGGCGACAGCATCATGCTGTAGGGATGTTTTTCACGGGCAGGGACTGGGAGACTAGTCAGGATTGAGGCAAAGATGAACGGAGCAAAGTACAGAGAGTTCCTTGATGAAAACCTGCTCCAGAGAGCTCAGGACCTCAGACTGAGGAGAAGGTTCATCTTCCAACAGGACAATGACCCTAAGCACACAGCCAAGACAACGCAGGAGTGGCTTCGGGACAAGTCTCCGAATTTCCTTGAGTGGCCCAGCCAGAGCCCGGACTTGAACCCGATCAAAAATCCCTGCAGAAACCTGAAAATAGCTGTGCAGCAACACTCCCCACCCAACCTGACAGAGCTTGAGAGGATCTGCAGAGAATGGGAAAAACTATCCAAATACAGGTGTACCAAGCTTGTAGCGTCATACCCTAGAAGACTTGAGGCTGTAATCGCTGCTTCAACAATGTATTGAATAAAGGGTATTAATACTTATGTAAATGTGATCGTTTTTTTATTAAATAGCAAAACATTCTAAGCTTGTTTTTGTTTTGTCATTTTCGGTAATTGTGTGATGAGAGCTTCTTTAAAAAAAAATCAATTTTACAATCAGGCTGTAACCTAACAAAATGTGAAAAATGTCAAGGAGTCTGAATACTTTCCGAAGGCACTGTAAAGCCCTAACAGTTTGTGAGCACCGTTTGTCACCGTTATAGTGCAATTAATGTATTGTGTAGTGTTGTGCCATGCTGGCATGGCAAAAATGGGGTTTGCCCCTCCAAGATTTACATGCTAAAATTGCCACTGATTGGCCATATACCACACGCCCTCGTGATTTATTGCTTGTGGGCGCTGTTAAAGTAAGTTTTGCTAGGTCATTGTGGACTGGTAAGTATCTGCATCTGGTGCAAAATGTTACATGTCTGAATCCAGCAATATAAAGTTACTTTTGAGACTTTCGTTTCAAGCCGATCCAAAACCTTCACCGTTCGGAGTTAATGCCTAAACGTAACATTAAACACTTCTTAATTTGACGTTTACAACCACTTCGAAATTAGAATTTTGAGAAACACGGTTGAACCGCTTATGTGACACAGAGTTTATTGCTTTGTTTATGCGTGTGCATAAACAATGAACTTCAATATAAATGGCTTGGTTTAGCTTTGTCAGATTACAGTACCATGAGCATTCGCCTCTGTCTTTGGAAGAAGTATTGTCTGTGGCGGATACGTCTCTTCACCTCATTGAGTCTCTGTGTATCCGCGTTGTTTATGTCTCTTCGGCGCTTCATCAGCATATAGGTCATAAGAAACATTAACGGCTGAAGCTTGTCTTCATCAGCCATTTTAATATATTTCAACAGTTGAAGAGCTTCTCACAAATTGACAAAAGCAAACATGATTTCTAACCATTGAGGTACATAAGGTTCTAACGTGCAATGGGCGGTTCGGTCTTGAACTCGGTTGAAGGAAGATTAGAACAACACCAGGTTGAATTTCCGGTAGTATTTTCCCACGAATTTCAAAATAAAAGTTTTACTGTTAATGCTAAATGTTGTAGCGAACAGATTAGGCTATATATTTTGTCCACAAAAAAATACTTGAATAAATATGATTTACTTTAACTTAACAAATCGAACAGTTTAGGAATAGGATGAAGATCTCAGTATTTTAACCAATCAACCACACCAAAGAATAAAGATATGATGGATAACATTGGACATGTTTGATCATAGTAATCATGTACAATAACGGAAACTGAGGCATTCAAATGACATCCATTAAAAAAACAACTTTAATAAAACAAGATATGTACTTTGATGAATTCAGTCAAAAACAGATGTGACCTATTTAAATACTGTATTTTAAACAAATAGCAGTTTTGGTGGGCTTTCTGTACATATAGATGACAGTGTCCCAAATGTCACAGGGACTGCAGTCTTAAGAAATCACTAAATATGATGAGTAATACACAATGGTGTGGGCTAACTGAAGCCAGCAGTGTCCTGGAGGGTAGGTCGCTGCAAGTGGGGCACTATCAAGTTGTCACCTAATTGCTTCATCAATAGTGTTGTGTTGTCACAAGTAAAAAGAGAAGACTTTACAAATTATTTCATTTTCAAATATATACAAACAAGGAGCCCACTGAGTTCAGACCTTGGCACCTTTACTCATGTATTCCTAACGTATTCATGTTGTGATGTGCGAAAACAGAAAAAAATATACAGAAAATTATGACAGGGTCAAATAATAATAGCTCAGGAGTAACTGTCGGTTGGCTTTTCATAGCTGATCATTCAGAGTATCTCTACCACTCCTGCTGTCGAGAGAGAGAGAGAGAGAGAGAGAGAGAGAGAGAGAGAGAGAGAGAGAGAGAGAGAGAGAGAGAGAGAGAGAGAGAGAGAGAGAGAGAGAGAGAGAGAGAGAGAGAGAGAGAGAGAGAGAGAGAGAGAGAGAGAGAGAGAGAGAGAGAGAGAGAGAGAGAGAGAGAGACTCTGCATACATGTACCATACTCACCTTTCCATCTACCACATGATACAAATCACCATACACAAAAACCCTCTCCTACAACCGTATATCCAAAACATCTTCCCCAGCAATACAGACAGCCCCCCCAACACACCATATCTCCTCAAACCTATCCACACATTTGATCATTTTATAGAACTCAAACTCAACCCTAAGCCGCGCAGAGACCATCCCATGAAACAGTAGTAAAGGGTCTGTTATCCCCCCACCTTTGACTCTGTTCCTCCTTGTTAGCCAAATAGCTAACTTTGCCTGAGCAAACAGAAAATTCAACAAAACACATTTTTCTTTCTCCTTACTCGAATACCTGTATCCCATTATAAACATCCCAACAGCATAAACCACCCCCAACCTGTCACACAGACATTCCAACAGAGACAGTAATGGTATTAACCTGGTGCACACAGAAAACACATGAATTACAGTTTCTTTCATTTGACAGAAAGGACACCCCTGCCCAATTCCCGGATCAACCCGTGCCAACCAGCTGTTAGTGGCCAGTGTTCCATGAAGAACCCTCCATTGGAGGTCCCCTGACATCTTTGGTACTGGGGGTTTGTAGAGCGCCCTCCATCTAAAACCCACCATACTCTCCGCCCCACATACCCCCTGCCACTGATGTGCCTTCACTCCTGTTAGGCTTCTAAACCTTAACGCAGAGGTTGTAGAGGGCTTTTACCTCCCACACCCTTAAACTCCCCCAGGCTCGGAGTGTTAAAATCTAACAAGTCCTCCAGACCCCCTTGCCAGTCTCCAGTCTCTGCAGTCACCTGCAGTGGTGGGAACATTGGTAGCCCCTCTCCCTTTGGCCTCTCAAACGCCCCCCTTACCGGCTCAGACAGTGCCTCCTGGACCTCCTCCAGGAATCTCTCCAGCAGCCTAAGAGACGTTATTCCTGTTTGTTGCGCCAAGACCTCCGGGGTTTTCCACCCCTCCTCTCCCAGCAGTCTCAGGTCACCCAGCCTTTGTAAACCCCCTGCCATCAGTTGCCTCTGCAGGGTGGCCGACTGAACCGATCTCAAAGGGATGGCTGGGTTGTGGAAGATAGGCTCCACACCCCCTTCTCGTGTGGCCCTTGGCAGCTGCCAGGCCCTCAGCACCGCAGAGTAAAACTCTGAGAGACCTGCTGTACTCAGCCTCTCCAGCTTCATGAGGAACAGCTGCCGGTCCAACCCTAATCCGCCAGCTCTCCTCAGCAGCACGCATGCTGGTTCCCTCCAGCCAACATCAGTGTGGTACAGCAGTCTCTGCACCGCCTTTAGTCGGAAAGCAGCCATCCTGCTCTCCAGTTCCACCAGGCCCTGTCCTCCTTCGTGGACGGTCATGTACAAAACTGCTGCCTTCAGCCAGTGATGTCCCGACCAAAAGAAGTCCACCAGCTTACGTTGCAGGTCTGCAAGCAGACCGGCGGGGGGGGTTGAGGACAGCCAGTTTATGCCACAAGGAAGATGCCACCAGGTTGTTGATTATCAGCACCCTCCCTCTATATGACACTTGGGACAGGAGCCACCTCCACCTGGCCAGTCTTGACACCACTGCCTGTGACAGCCCCTCCCAGTTCTTGCTGACCCACCTCTCCGAGCCCAGGTACACCCCCAACACTTTAAGCCCTTCACAACCCCACTGCAAACCCCTGGAAGCAGAGGAGGAGCCCTATCCCCCCATGCCCCACATAACAGAGCTTTGCTCTTTCCCCAGTTTACCTTAGCTGATGAAGCTCCCTCGTACACCTTCAGACTGGTCTCTAGTTCCTGCATATCTTGCCCATCCCTGACCATCACAGAAACATCATCTGCATATGCTGAGACTGCTATTCCTGTCACCACATCCATGCCTGTCCAGCACACTCCCCGCAGTCTCCTGCATAGCAGTCCTAAAAAAGGCTCAATGGCTAGTGTGTACAGCTGCCCAGATAGTGGGCATCCTTGTCTAATGCCCCGTCTCACCCAGACTGGCCTACTGAGCCCCCCTCCAACCGTAACCATACATGACGTCCCAGCATACAACAGCTTCACACAGGTCACAAAACTCTTCCCAAACCCAAACACAGACATCACATTAAACAGATACTCATGATCCACTCTATCACAAGCCTTCTCTTGATCTAAAGAGACCAGTCCAAAGTTCACATTAGAACCTCTCGACTAGTCCAACATGTCCCTAATCAAGAACAAGTTGTCCGTGATTGAGCGTCCCGGTACACAATATGTCTGGTCCTTGTGTATTATAGAGTCCAGATGGGACTTCAGTCTGTTAGAGAGGACCTTGGCAAAAATCTTGTAGTCCGCACAGAGTAATGCCACAGGCCTCCAGTTCTTAAGTTCACACAAGTCCCCTTTTTTGGGCAGGAGAGTCAGAGCCGCCCGACGGCAGCTCATCGGCAACTCTCCTACCCCGACGCATTCACGCAACACGCAAAATAAATCCTGTCCAATTGTTCCCCAGAATTTTTTGTAAAATTCCACTGGAAGTCCATCGACCCCGGGTGCACGACCGGGGGACATCTGGGTTACTGCCTCTGCCAGTTCATGTGACAACAGAGGAATGTCCATTTCATCCCTCTGTGCCCGAGAGAGCTTAGGGAGTCCTGCGAACAAGACCTGAGCACACATAGGATCACACATTTCTGCCCTATACAATTCAGTATAAAAGTCCACAGTCCGCTCCCGCATCTCCCCCACCACAAAGGTCACCCGCCCATCAGACAGCCGTAGACAATGCATACCCTTGGCTTCACTGCTCTGTCTTTCCAAACCAAAGAAGAAGGAGCTGGGAGCATCCATCTCCTTGAGCATGGAGAACCTAGCTCTTACAAGTGCTCCCTTTGCTTTAACCTGGAAAAAACTGCCCAGGTCCCTACGTAATTCGGCTAAGTTAGCCTGGAGGCCTACATTGCCTTGCCCCACCATCTCTACCTCCATCAAAATAATACACCACTCTAGTTCCCCCAATACTCTCCTAGCCTCTGAGGATGAGATAGCTGTGTACTGTTGACAGAAAAGACTCAGAGACTCATACTCCTCTCTTCGCTGCCCCCATCTTTCCCAAAAAGTCTGGAAACCTGAGCAAAAAGTGGCATCTTGTAAGAGCTTTACATTGAACTTCCAATAAGATGCCTGGAGGGCCCTGGTAAAATAGACAGCCGAGAATGGTAGCACCCAGCAGCCTATTGCTCTGATTCCTGAACATGTAAAAATGATCAAGTCGAGCTGCACTCACCCTAGCCCCAAAAACCTTCACCCACGTATACTGTCTTGTGTTTGGATGTTTAGTTCTCCAAACATCCACTAGGTCAAACTGATTAAAGATGTCCCTTAACACTCCCACTGACACTGAATGAGACTCTTCCCCATTTCTGTCTTTTGTAAAATCCATTGTACAGTTCCAGTCACCTCCGATCACCAGCGTCTCCTCAGGCGCTACTTGTGAGAGTTCCCGTCTAAGACTCCCAAATAGAACCCCTCTTTCTCTCCCGGTGTTGGGTGCATACACATTTATAAAGACAAAACACATGTTGTTAATTTCTGCTTTAACAACAAGCAACCTACCCCTACACACCTCCTTTGAGGAGCAAATTTTTACAGCCAGACCCGGTGCAAAAAGGACTGCCACCCCTGCACTAAGATTTGTCCCATGGCTCAACACACTTGCCCCTTTCCACCAGAGCCCCCAATCAACTTCATTCACCACATCACTATGCGTCTCCTGCAGAAACAACACCTGTACTTTTTTTTTTTTTACATATTCACCCAACACACTCCTCTTTCCCGCATCTCTGGCGCCATTTATATTGAGCGAGCCTACCCGAAGAGTCTCCATAAGAAGTGGGAGAAAAGCCAGCAGAGAAATAGACCAATAGCAAAGCTCAAAAAGCCCCAGTGTCAGTAAGAAATTAAACATTTAAACGGTGTCTGAAGGTAAACCTTTACGCACTGTTGTGACCCACTTCCTCAACCTAAACCGTTTCCTGGGTGAGAGGACACCATGCCCCTCATTTCTCATAGCATGTTGTACTGATCTTACAAACTTTCTAGGATCAGGAAATAAAAAAAGGCTCAAGATTCACTTTTTTCCCCTTAGTCTCATTCAGGAACCTTGTCAGTTCTCTCAACGTGTACTTAGACTCCTCTGGTTGACTGGCTGTCAGCTCCGGGCCAATTGAAGAGGAGTCTGAAAAAAATAACTCCTCATCCTCTTCCTCAGACTCACTTTCCTCCTCTTCTCTATCTCCCACCCTGACCTTTCTCTCTGGTTAGGGCCTCACCCACAACAACATTTCCATGGTGCCTTTGTCCACACCCTTTTTCCTTTTCCTCTTGACACCCTCCTCCTCCCCTCCTAATCTCTTACACTTCCCCACTATACTCTCCTCATCCACTAGAATAACCTGACTAGACGCAGTATCATCTGCACCACCCTCCATAGCATGACTAGGGCCAGCCTCAGCTACACCACCCTCCATAGCATGACTCGGCCCAGCATCATCTGCACCACCCTCCATAGCATGTCTAGGCCCAGCCTCAGCTACTCCACCATCTCTAGCCTGACTAGACCCAGCCTCTGCTTCTCCACCATCTCTAGCCTGACTAGACCCAGCCTCCACTACCCTGCCATCTCTAGCCTGACTAGACCCAGCCTCTGCTTCTCCACCATCTCTAGACTGACTAGGCCCAGCCTAATCTACACCACCATCTCTAGACTGACTAGGCCCAGCCTCTGCTGTCTGCATCTCCTTACCCCCTGCATTTTGACCTCGATTACCCTCACTTTGTCTATGGCCTTTATGTGGGCACGCAAAGCTCTTGTGCCCCAAATCCCCACATTCAAAACACCGTAGACTATCTGTGCTGGCAAAACCTGCATAGAGCCCCTCCCCATGCCTCACTTTAAAATGCACATTTAGCTGTTGCTCATTATTGTTCAGAAACATAAACACTTGCCTCCTGAACGAAACAACGTGCTTAACGGCATCTGCCTGAAAACCTGCTGACAGTACACGGAAACCGCTAGCAAACTTACCAAAACGACTCAGCTCTTTCCTAATTTGATCATCCGTAATAAACGGAGGCAAATTTGCCACTGCAACTCTTGTTGAAGGGGTAGAGAGAGGTGAAATTGACACCAACACATCCCTTACAAATATTCCGCTAGTAATTAGCCTACCGACCAAATTAGCCCTTTTCATGAACACAACCACAGCTTTGTTCATTCTAGAAGCAGAATGTATAAACTCAGCTCCTACCTGTTCACCGACCGCGAGCAGAACCTCCTCCACCTTAACTCCGTTCTCAGGAACACACCTGAATCTATGCTGTATTGACAGCGTCTCCTCCGCGCTAGGCTGAGAAGCCATTGCGCACACTACACCTTCCAACCCCCAGGAAAGTTACTCTGTCCTCTTCCACCCTAACTTTGAAAAAAAACTTTGGATACCGCTAAAAACAAATATTGCATTAACCCTCCACCATAGAAAATAACACGTAAAGAAAATAATCAAGAAAGTTAGTTAGGATAGAGCTTTCCACACCAAACACTCAAACTCCAAAAACACCCAGCATGCACCGAGAGAGAGAGAGTACTTAAATTCACATAAGACAGGAGAAATACTCCAGATATAACAGACTGACACTAGACCACTGACACATAAACTACTGCAGCATAAATACTGGAAGCTGAGACAGGAGGGGTAGGGAGACACTGTGGCCCCATCCGACGATACCCCCGGACAGGGCCAAACAGGCAGGATATAACCCCACCCAGTTTGTCAAAGCACAGCCCTCACACCACTAGAGGGATATCTTCAACCACCAATTTACCATCCTGAGACAAGGCTGAGTATAGCCCACAAAGATCTCTGCCACGGCACAACCCATGGTTGGTGCCAACTATAACATTTCTCCCCTGTGTGAACAGTCTGATGGTATTTTAAATGGCTATGGAAGGCAAAGCATTTATTGCATATTGGACACCTGTATGATTTCTTCCATGTGTGTTAATGGTCTTGTTCATTCTAAGGCCCTGTGATCGAGTGAAACATTTCCCACAGTCTATGCAGCAAAATAAGGTTTCTCCAGTCTGTGAGATGTCATGTGTGTGGTTAGGTTTAGTATCATGTTGAAGCATTTGCCACAGTCTTTGCAGCAATATAATTTCTCTCTTGTATGTATCTCTGTATGTTTCGCCAAGTCTTCCTTTGTTTTGAAACATTTGCCACAGACTTTACCGTCATTTGGTTTCCTTGAGTGCACACGTGAATGTCAGGTCAAGCATACCTTCGTTCTGTAGCATTTGCCACATTCTTTGCAAGGACGCGGTCTTTCATCTATGTGACCGGTTTAATCTTATTTGAAATTGCTCACTATGAAATGTCCGTTTCCTAATTCCTACCTGCACGTGAATGTGGCATACGTCATTCAGTGACAAACACATCAAGAGCTGTAATTTGGTCGTTTACTAGCGTCTATGGCCGCAGTCATAAACCCTGCCCATTTCTACAATTTAACTTCTGAAAATGTGATTTAAAACCTAACTATTACCTTTGATTTTATCAGGGAGTCATACTGAGACCAAGGTCTCTTACAGATGAGCCCTGAAACACATCAAATGCAAGTAGAAAGAAAAACCCGCTTGTGGTCTACAATTGTTTTGTCTGAGGTCTTGGCTGATTTCATCTTCCCATGATGTCAATCAAAGAGGCTGAGTTTGAAGGTAGGCCTTGAAATACATCCACAGG
This sequence comes from Oncorhynchus gorbuscha, assembly GCF_021184085.1. Lineage (NCBI taxonomy): Eukaryota > Metazoa > Chordata > Actinopteri > Salmoniformes > Salmonidae > Oncorhynchus > Oncorhynchus gorbuscha. Next base: position 61,658,167 of record NC_060195.1, read on the forward strand.
TACACCTCTAATTGACTCAAATGATGTCAAGTAGCCTATCAGAAGCTTCTAATGCCATGACATCATTTAATGAAATTTTCCAAGCTGTTTAAAGGCACAGCAAACTTTGTGTATGTAAACTTCTGACCCACTGGAATTGGGATACAGTGAATTATAGTTGAAATCATCTAACAAATTGTTGGAAAAATGTCGTCATGCACAAAGTAGATCCTAACAGAGTCCTAAACGACTTGCAAAAACAAACTAGTTAACGAGAAATGTATGGAGTGGTTGGAAAACTAGTTTTAATGACTAACATTAAGTGTATGTAAACTTCCGACTTCAACTGTATATTACAGATTGTGTCTCTAAAAGATCAACTTTAAATTGAAATGTGGTCTCCAGGTTTTAAATGGGCAGATGGTGAAGTTTCATGTGCTTGATGTAACATATCCTGGAAAAGTTGAGCGATCTTGCAACTAACTTCGAATCAAAAGCAAAATATCTGGAATCTTGACACAGTGGAAAGGGAAAACACCCACCCATTTAAGGGAAGATTTCCCTGATTCATTCTCTACTGATATTGCAGTTTACATATTTATTCCATGACTCTACCATCTCCAAATTGGTTTTCTAGCAAGCTACTAAGAGAGGCCCATCCTGTTTGAGTGGGCTCTTTGCCTTTTTGCATATTAAAACCTTCAATTTTAATTGGAATCACAATGGATCCCAGAAAAGGCAGATCTAATTTTACTGCAAATAATATGGTGTACTGATAGAGGGGGGAAAAAAACTGTTGTCAAATGGTTTGACAACAGTACTGTATAAAAATCCTAGTCATTTGGGAAGAGGTTTTTGATGTCCCAATACCTTGGCGTCGGGTCTATGAACTGACAAACAATTGACACAATCGTTTTGTTTCAATTTAAGCTATTACATAAAATACTTGCTACAAAAATAATGCTCAATATATATATATATATATATATATATATATATATATATATATATATATATATATATATGGGACATTGAACAGTCAGCCTTGTGCAGACTTTGCCACGAGGAAGCAGAATCACTAGAATATATTTTCTGGTTCTGTCTATTGGTGGCTCACTTTTGGAGTCAGGTCCAGGGATGGTTGTTATGTCATAATATCAGGGACATGGAAACTGTATTGTTAGGAGATCAATGTTTTTTCAGATCAGACAATGGAAAATATGATTATACTCTTGGGTAAAGTATTTATTTTTTTTGGCAATATCGGTAGAAATGTTACAAGGACTCAAAAGACATCGTAAAATGGAAGGATGTATTGCAAAAGGAAATATAAAAATGGCATTATACTGGGAAAGATGGGTTAATCTGTGGACATTGGAGGGTTGGATTTTCAGAATGAATGGTGGATTGGCCGCTGTGGGTGACAATCCAGCACTTGAAGGGGATATCAGGAATATATGTATAATTGTTTAAATACAGGTATCGTAGATGTGAGCGAAAATAGCTGTAAGTAGCAGTAGAAGTATTGTTGTCCGTTAGTTTACTCCAAGCAGGGTCGGGGTGGTAGGGTAACATTGCATTTTACAAGTCATTGGAACAAATACAAGAACAGAGTTTGGTTAAGTTTGTATGTATATGAGCAATACGAGTCTAAAACCACAGAATATTAAACTGGTCATTCAAAAGTTACAATGGTTTGAGCCCATTTTTGCTACTGTATGCATCTTACACAACCAGGCCAAATAAAACATGATCATCATACAGTATGCTGTATAAAGAGTTTGGCTCACTTTCTATGGATCTAATTTAACTGCACTGTAAATAAGTATCTGAATATGTAATAGTGTAGTGTGTAACCCGTGGAAGAGTGGCTGCTGCATGTCCAACAGCTAATCGGGATCCTAATAAACTAAACTATGGATGTAATTGTTTCTCTATGGCTGTGGACACTTCTAGAATCTTCCCCGTGATGACAGAGACCTAATGTGCAGCCATTATCCAATCGTTGCCTCTTTCACCACATGTGCGCAGACACCATTCTGTTGGGAGGCGTGGTAACCGGTGCTTAGGACCATCTTGGTAGCCACATTGTCGTAGATACGGTTGTCGTGGCGAGGCAGGAAGCCCCTCTGCAGCTTGTGCTCCAGGTGCATGTGGTTCTGAGGGGGGAGACCAAGGCACGCTCTGAAAGGTAAAAGGGATACCTAGTCAGTTGCAAAACTGAATACATATAACCACAGAGACCAGCACAACATTATTATTGGACAAGAGAGACTGGAAGTTCAGTAACAAACATTACGATTGGTTACAAATCCCTAACAAGACAGGGTGGTAGGTGTTCTGACCTCATGATGTTCTCAATGCAGGCTCTCTGTCTGAAGTAGGCATTGACCAGCGGGGCCCCAGGGGGGACGAGGGGAGCTTTACACATGAAGGAGAGGATAGCCAGGACACTGTGGAAGGACTGGAAGGTCTCTGATCCTTGGGGCCGAACACCTACACGCTGACACAACTCTGTGAGGAGGACCAGGTCCAGGATGATAGGACTGGCTAGCAGAGAGTCCTGGAGAGAGACACCTTTGTTAGAAAAATCAGGTCGAGGTGTAGGTAGGTGTGTGTGTGTGTGTGTGAGACTCACCTCACAGGTGTTGTGCATTGCGATAGTGTTGGTTCCTCCCATCATGATCTCAGAGGTGTATTCATCCATCGCCCTCTTACTGTCCCCCACATACGGCACATACTTAATCACCACCTACACACACACACACACACACACACACAGCAAGACAACGGAGTCAAGTATTTCTCAAGAAAAACTACAGATACTTTCTGCCCCTTAGTAAAATAAAATGCAGTACTATTGACATCTATCAGGTATGAAAAAACACACGCATTCAACTCTTAACTCAGATCAGGTGTCTCTGTGTTACACACACACACACAAAAACGCAACTTACACAGTGGTCAGGTTTCTCCCCTTTGCGGTACAGTATAGGGTTAGAGTTGACCATGTCATCCACCACATTGCTCTTGGAGATCTCCTTGGAGCGGAACTGCTGCGGTGCTGAGAGGTTCATACCATCATTGTTGCCAAGGTGATTGTAGCTGACAATGGATGTGGGCTGTCATGGCAACAGACGGCAACACGTTATTGTACAGTCTGGTATTAACCTAATGTTTACACACATGAAATTGCCCTTATACCTGGGTAATATCGTTGTTAAAACACTGTTATTACATGTATAGTAATTTTAGAATAATTTAGTAATTGTATAATTATGTACTTCGTCATTATACAAGTGGAACGGGGACGGTTCATTTAACAGAAGTACGATTAAAGTGAATTAATGGACTGGGTCGACCTCTCACCTTGATCCCAGCACTGATGAGGAAGTCGACCAGGACTGACTTGATCTTTGTCTGACCAGACTTGAAGTCATCTCCTGCTATGAACACATTTCTCTCCACAGCCAGCTCTATCGCCCCAGGGACAAACGTGTTCTGGGGAGAACCGTTTATGTAGGCACAGCCCTCCAGGATACTGGCTACGGCAAACAAAGTAGAGGGAGACACCTCCCCACCTGACTGATAGAGAGAGAGAGAGTGTAAAAAAGAGAGAGTGTAAAAGAGAGAGAGAATAGATCTGTCAGATCTCTACCTGTATGGCAGCCAGGAGATTCTTGGCCGTGTCGTTGACCCCGGCTGTGAGGTCACAGAAACGTTCGGTGTTGGCCGTCCACAAAACGATGACCTTCTCCACGCCGCTTGAATGCCGGAAGTCCTGAATGTCTGCTCTGATCTGCTCCACCTGGAGGGAGAGAGAAGAGAATCACTATTCAGACACACAGACACACATAGGGTCTATGGGGTAAGAAATAAGGAGTTAGGGGACAGGGTGTATGAGGCACACACACTACTTGGGATTGGGCGTACCTGTTCAGCCATGGTTCCTTTCAGAATATTGTCTGCTCGGCCCGCCTGGTTGGCAGCTATGAATTCTGGGATATAGATGGAGGCTCGGGGTCGGAGGCAGCTCATGTGTGGGCGCAGCTTCTCCTGGAGGGACCAATCAAGGACCTCGGCTCTCTCCATCGCACTGCCCAGGTCCATGGATGAGATGTCCCAGCCTGACACACACACACTCTTTATTTAATTAGTTAGCTAACGTTTTACAAACCTAATGTATCTTAAAAGAAATCCTGTCAGACAGGCCCAAAAGAACAGAGGACCAGTTAGACTAGAGAACCAGGGTTGTGTATTGTACTTCTGCCTCGAGGGCAGTGTTGAAAAATTGTGCTAGATAAAACTGATAGAGTTAAACAGGAGGTTAAATAACCAGCCTGGCAGACAGACATTCCACATGGAGCCTTTTACCTTCACCACAGTGGCCCCTGAAGTATTGACCTAGGGTCAGCATTCCTTCTCTGATTACATACAGACACACAGACCATAGACACACACACACACACCACTCCTTTACCATCAAAGACGATATCATTAGGGTGCACCATGGGTAGGAGGTCACGGAACGGAATGTTAACTTCTTTTCCATCTGGCCCCGGCCCCAAACACACAGTTGAGGACTGGAAGAGGGAACCGTAGTAGTTGGCTTTCTGGGAAGGGGAAGGGGGGGGTTAGAAAAGGGGGAGAGGGTAATAAAACAGAGACAGAACAAAAATAAATAACAAGTATTGAATAATAACACATTAAATCAGTGGTATTCAAACTTTCAACAGGGACTCCTTTTTTCCCCATCAGAATTTCAGCCAACCCACCCAAAATTTAATGACACAACCTTAATTGACCATTTAGCCTAGTAGTTAGAGCATTGGACTTGTAACCGAAAGGTTGATAGATTGAATCCCCGAGCTGACATGGTAGAACTCTGTCATTCTGCTACCGAACAAGGCAGTTAACCCACTGTTCCTAGGCCATCATTGAAAATAAGATTTTGTTCTTAACTGACTTGCCTAGTTAACTTCTCTAGGGTAGGGGGCAGCATTTGGAATTTTGGATGAAAAGCGTGCCCAAATTATACTGCCTTCTACTCAGGCCCAGAAGATCGCATATGCATATAATTAGTAGATTTGGACAGAAAACACTAAAGTTTCCAAAACTGTTAAAATAATGTCTGAGTATAACAGAACTGATTTGGCTGGCGAAAACCTGATAAAAATCCATTCAGGAAGTAGGATTTTTTGTTGTTGTTTTCTATTCAATGCCATTACAGTATCCATTGACTTAGGATTCAAATTGCAGTTCCTATATCTTCCACTAGATGTCAGTCTTAGAAATCGTTTCAGGCTTGTATTCTAAAAAATGAGGGAGGAAGAGCAGTCTAAATGAATGGACCCTGCCGTGTCAGAGCTTTTCATGCACGCAACCGAGAGAGTGCATTTGTTTACCTTTTATATTGACAATGTTATTGTCCGGTTGAAATATTATCGATTATTTAGGCTAAAAACAACCTGAGGATTGAATATAAACATTGTTTGACATGTTTCTATTAACTTTTCAGATACAATTGGGATTTTTTTGTCTGCCTGTTGTGATTGTGTTTGAGTCCGTGGATTATAGAAGAACACGAACAAAACGGAGGTTTTTAGATATAAAGAGAGACTTTATCGAACAAAAGGAACATTTATTGAATAAATTAATGTCTTCTGAGTGCAACCGTATGAAGATCATCAAAGGTAAGTGATTCATTTTATCAATATTTCTGACTTGTGTAACTCTTCTACTTGGCTGGTTACTGTTTGTAATGATTTGTCTGCTGGGCTATGTTCTCAAATAATTGTAAGGTATGCTTTCGACGTAAAGCATTTTGAAATCTGACACAGTGGTTGGATTCACAATAAGTTAATCTTTAAACCTATGTAAAATAGTTGTATCTTTTCTGAATTTTTATAATGAGTATTTCTGTATTTGAATTTGGCGCTCTGCAATCTCACTGGATGTTGGCCAGGTGGGACGCTAGCGTCCCAAATACCCTAGAGAGGTTAAATAAAAGGTCAAATAAAATGTAAAAAAATAGAGAAGGTAAAGGACTGCCTGTGTTGTAAACATTAGTGTGTCATTCAATATTAATCGCTTAACACTCCACGAAACCCATCATATCAGTGTGTGTGAAGCCATCACTGCATTAGGGGTATAATGAGGCTCTGCATCAGGGGAGAGACATGTCTTTGGAAAATAGGCCAAAAAACAGTTACAAAGTAGGATCAACCAGACACATACACCACCTTACCTGTTCTCCAGTTTTGGTTCTCCAGGTGAGTCCCAGTCTGTTGGCCAGGACAGCAGCGGTGACGGTGGTCCCATTGTTTCCTCCCCAGCCAACTAGCATCACCCCCAGCCTGGGGACACGTCGCTCAGTACGGAACTCAAGCTCACTAACGGACGGGGTCACCTGGAGGGGTGGAGTGGAGAGATTTACACAGTTAGAAATTAGATAGGTGATGCTGGTGTGTGTGTGTGTGTGTGTGTGAGACTTACTGTGAGTGTGTCTCCATCCCTGCGTACAGCAGAAGTATGGTAGCAGTATTGAGCCTCGATGTGTGTATCTGTGTACTTCACATTGGGATTGTTGATACGAATGTTCTCAGTCATGACTGCAGGCTTAAGAGAGTGACAGAGGCAGGGAGACAAAAAGAAAGAGTGATAGAGAGTGTAACAGGAGAGTTAGGGGAGATATTAAGACAGTTAGCCTAGGTGTTCTTTGGCTCCATTTATTTATTTGAATAACTTAATTTCCACAAATAGTGCACTTTTTTTTTTTTTTTACAAATTAAAAATAAGTATAGACTTAATACATTTATACGGTAGCTAACGATGCAAATAAAAAGTTAGCTAGCTCGCTTAACATTGTCAATATGGTCAAACTATCTACATTAATAAGTTTAGAGGCTAATTGTCAAAAGCGTATTTGTCATCTTTTGATTGTAAAGATGAAACGTCAGTGGTGAAACGTCACAACTGGAGTAACAACATTTTCTCCGAAATTCTCACTTCAATTACGACATGGAGGGTCGTTCAAGTGAAACGTCTCAGTCGGAACTCCGCACTTCCGATAGTGAAACGCCACGAGCCACGACTGTAGAGTTAGCAACAATAGTCGAATCAAAGGTTCGCCTGCAAAATAAAAGTCCTGCATTGAAACTGATGCAAACCGATAAATAGTGGAATCATGCCACAATTGGACTGGATAATGGTGAAAATGGTTGAAATATCGTTGTAATTTCAACAAAAGACAATCATTAATTAATTTTTGAATATACAGCAAAATCAGTTGAAATCAAGCTGTGGATGTAGGCCCAATAGACTTCAGAATTGCATTGGGGCTTCAAATCAAAATGTATTTGTCTCATGTGCCGAATTGAACAAGTGTAGGTAAACCTTACTTACAAGCCCTTAACCAACCAGTGTTCAGAAAATACCTTTAAAAAAGTAAGAGATTAGCCTAACAAATAATTAGACATCACAGTAAATAACAATAGCGTGGCTATATACAGGGGGTACCGATACAGAGTCAATGTGCAGAGGCACCAGTGTCGAGGTGATTATGTACATGTAGGTAGAGTTATTAAAGTGTCTATGTGTAGATAATAACAGAGAGTAGCAGCAGAGTGGGGGGGGGGGCAATAGTCTGGGTAGCCCTTTGATTAGCTGTTCAGGAGTCTTATGGCTTGGGGGTAGAAGATGTTTAGAAGCCTCTTGGACCTAGACTTGGCGCTCCAGTACTGCTTGCCGTGCAGGACCATCATAGTTTGTTGGTGATGTGGAGGCCAAGGAACTTGAAGCTCTCAACCTGCTCCACTACAGCCCCGTCAATGAGAATGGGGTGTGCTCGGTCCTCCTTTCCCTGCAGTCTACAATCATCTCCTTTGTCTTGATCACATTGAGGGAGATGTTGTCCTTGCACCACATGGTCAGGTCTTTGACCTCCTTCCTATAGGTAGTCTCATCATTGTCGGTGATCAGGCCTACCACTGTTGTGTTATTGGCTAACTTAATGATGGTGTTGGAGTCGTGCCTGGCCGTGTAGTCATGAGGGAAAAGGGAGTACTGGAAGGGAATGAGCACGCACGCGAGGGGCCCCCATTTTGAGGATCAGCGTGGCGGATGTGTTGTTACCTACCCTTACCACCTGGGGGCGGCCCATCAGGATTTCCAGGATCCAGTTTCAGAGGGAGGTGTTTAGTCCCAGGGTCCTTAGCTTAGTGATGAGCTTAGAGGGCACTATGGTGTTGAACGCTGAGCTGTAGTCAATGAATAGCATTCTCACATAGGTGTTCCTTTTGTCCAGGTGGGAAAGGGCAGTGTGGAGTGCAATAGAGATTGCATCATCTGTGGAACTGTTGGTGCGGTATGCAAATTGGAGTGGGTCTAGGGTTTCTGGGATAATGGTGTTGATGTGAGAGTTTTTGGCCCTACTTACTGTATATTAGAAATGGCTGCCTAAATTGTTAAAAATACAATTCTGAAAAATGTAACAGACAATGGATGAAGATATAAAACTTTGTAGCCTACTGGCACAAACACATAATGAGTGGAGATCGGGCATTTGTTGGAATTCAGGTATTCAAGTTTCTGTCCGAACACTGTCAAAATGGTCAAATTCCCCGCATAATCACTTTTCCCACCTGGCTCTAGATTACACCCAACTATAGCCTAAATAGGTCTCATCAGGAGGTTCTGATCTCTTGGCCTAACGGTTAAAGTGGTTGTTTGACAGTCGCTGTGTCCGAGGTGAAGTTGGTGACAGATGTGGGAATGACACCCTCGCAGAGGCATGTAGATGTGACCAACTGGGTACATACATCAGTTCAATGTCTATTTTTGATTAACATTTGGTTGAGTTGTCAACGAACATGAAATCACCAGAACAGTTCACATGACATTGAATTTAGGTATTAAATAAAAGTTTAAAAATCCCTTACATTGATGCCTTTTTGCAAATGCAATGCAATCCAGTTTTCCACATTGATTCAACATCATAACATTTATTTTTGTTGAAATTAGTGGGGGAAAAAAATGTTGATTCAACCAGTTTTTGCCCAGTGGGGAGGAACTTCCTACAGAGCATTGGATCCCCCCCCAAGGGGTACTAAGACCCCTGGGGGTACTAAGACCCCTGGGGGTACTAAGACCCCTGGGGGTACTAAGACCCCTGGGGGTACTTGAGAAGACTCGAGACCATAGGCATACTGGTAAAATGGTAAAATACTTCAGGGGTTCTCCCCCAGGCAGAGCAAAATTCAGTTGGTGGTTTGGAAACTGAAAAAGGTTGGGAACCACTGGTATAGAGAGTAGTGGGGACAACTCTCAGGAAGTAATATAGCAACCGTAACCAATAACTAGCCACCTTGTCAAGAGGTTCGGATCTCTTGGCGTAGCAGTTTAATGGTATTGGCTTGATAGTCGCTGGGTCAGGGTTCGAATGCGGGTTCGGGCTACCCCCAAAATCGCCTGAGATGCAAAACACCTCCTTGTATTGCTTTGAGTCTATTTCAGACATTACTGGAGTGTGTTTGACAGGTCATTACTAAACGTTAAAGGGGAAAAACTAATGGCACAAGCAAGATTGCTTGCATTTTACGCTGGCGACTCGAACCCAATCGATCCAGTGACAATAGGCTACAGGAAACACAAAGGAAATCGATGACTGATAAAGGAGAAACCCTCGGCTGGTCAGACTTGACAAGCGAGTTGATGCTTATACACTGTACAGCATTACCGTTAGATTGTGAATGCATGACATGGAGTTTCAGGCTAATCGGTGACACCTACTGTAGCCTACAAAACACAATTCTCAAGAGTAGCCCGTGTATGCACAGATATTAGCATCGTAGCTCCTATTGCGGAACCTTGACAGTGGGAATTGACTTTAGTAGTAAAAATAAAATAAAAAAAGCCTAGTACGCACTTAAAGCCTACGCACTTTGGTCTACTTACCGTGTAATACGTTGGAGTCAGGAGATGGAATTTTCTCTTCTAAACAACAATGATAGGTTACGGACGGTTATTCGTTGATCTGATAGCTTGCTTGTTTAGATTTTTTTTCCTGTTATATTTAATCTAATAGCCTAGTAAATCGCTCGTTCTCATGCGCAGCCCGACCTCTTCAATTCGTCAAGTGAGCCGAAGTGAAATGAAGGTGTGATGCACCAATATTGCCATTGCGAGTGCATGAGGATATCCCTTAGAGCCCTGCTCATTTATAGATAGCTTAGTGGTAGAGCCGGAATGGCTACTTATAGGCAGAGGAGTGTCTATGCAAAATCCCAGACATTTACATATACTGTTGAAGTTGGAAGCTTACATACACTTTAGCCAAGTAAATTTAAACTCCGTTTTCACAATTCCTGGCATTTAATCCTCGAAAAAAAAATCCTTGTTTTAGGTCAGTTAGGATCACCACTTTATTTTAACAATGTGAAATGTCAGAAAATTGTAGAGAGAATGATTTATTTCAGCTTTTATTTCTTTCATCACATTTCCCGTGGGTCGGAAGTTGACATACACTCAATTAGTATTTGGTAGCATTGCCTTTAAATTTATTAACTTGTGTCAAACGTTTCGGATAGCCTTCCACAAGCTTCCCCCAATAAGTTGGGTGCCCGCACATGCTTTTTCAGTTCTGCCCACAAATGTTCTATAGAATTGAGGTCAGGGCTTTGTGATGGCCACTCCAATACCTTGACTGTGTTGTCCTTAAGCCATTTTGTCACAACTTTGGAAGTATGCTTGGGGTCATTGTCCATTTGGAAGACCCATTTGCGACCAAGCGTTAACTTCCTGACTGATTTCTTGAGATGTTGCTTCAATATATCCACATTATTTTCCCTTCCTCATGATGCCATCTATTTTGTGAAGTGCACCAGTCCCACTTGCAGCAAAGCACCCCCACAACATGATTCTGCCTTCCCTGTGCTTCACGGTTGGGATGGTGTTCTCCGGCTTGCAAGCCCCCCCTTTTTCCTCCATACATAACAATGGTCATTATGGCCAAACAGTTCTATTTTTGTTTTATCAGATCCCGAAGACATTTCTCCAAAAGGTACGATCTTTGTCCCCATGTGCAGTTACAAACCATGGTCCGGCTTTTTTATGGCGGTTTTGGAGCAGTGGCTTCTTCCTTGCTGAGCAGCCTTTCAGGTTATGTTGATATAGAACTCGTTTGACTGTGAATATAGATATTTTTGTACCTGTTTCCTCCAGCATCTTCACAAGGTCCTTTGCTGTTGTTCTGGGATTGATTTGCACTTTTCGCACCAAAGTACGCTCATCTCTAGGAGACAGAACGCGTCTCCTTCCCGAGCCGTATGATAGCTGTGTGGTACCATGGTGGTTATACTTGAGTACTATTGTTTGTACAGATGGACGTGGTACCTTCAGGTGTTTGGAAATTGCTCCCAAGGATGAACCAGACTTGTGGAGGTCTTCAATTTTTTGTCTGAGGTCTTGGCTGATTTCTTTTAATTTTCCCATGATGAAAAGCAAAGCGACACTGAGTTTGAAGGTAGGCCTTGAAATACATCCACAGGTACACCTCCAATTGACTCAAATTATGTCAATTAGCCTATCAGAAGCCAAAATTCCTCCACAGAGATGTCAGAGACTGATCAACAACTACAGGAAGCATTTGGTTTCACTCATTGCAGCTAAAGGTGGCACAACCAGTTATTGAGTGTAAGGGGGATTGGGTGTTAGACAACTTTGTTAATTAAATAAATAATATAAGTATACTTTTTTTTTTGTAAACTCAGGTTTACTAATATTAGGTATTGATTGAAGATCTGATAACTTTCAGTAAAAAAATATGCACAAATAGAGAAAATCAGAAAGGGGACAAATATTGTATATCCTGTATATCCTGATGCCTTGTCACCTTACCCCTAGACATATCTACTTCTACCACTCCAGTATCCCTGCACATTGTAAATATGGTACTGGAACTGACTGACCCTGTATATATTTGGTATGCGTACTTACTTTCTAGTGTTCTTATTTCTATTTCTCGTGTGTTTTTTTGTACTACCTTATGTTATTATTAGTATTACATTGCTATTGATTACTGCTTTGTTGGGTTTAGAGCTTGCAAGAAAGACATTTCACTGTACTTGTGCACGTGCCATTAAAACTTAATTGAAACATTGTAGACCAGTCTCCTGGTGTAGCGTTCCATTACTCTATAGTGTTTTAAAAAAACTTAGCCTATAGACTGAGATATTTTTGTATTTTATGACATTAAAGACTTGTGGTATGCTATGTGTGCCTCTCCCTAATGTCAATATGCTTTGTCTACTGCTTTTTAGGTTAGTTGTTTTAGTTTTATTTCACTGTAGAGCCCCCAGCCCTGCCCAACATGTCTTAGATAGCTCTTTTGTCCCACACCCCACACATGCGGAGACCTCACCTGGCTTAACTGGTGCCTCCAGAGACACAAACGCTCTCATTGTCACTCAATGCCTCGGTTTACCTCAACTGTACTCACATCCTACCATACCCTTGTCTGTACATTATGCCCTGAATCTAATCTACCATGCTCAGAAATCTTCTCCTTTTATTCTCTGTTCCCAACACACTAGATGACCAGTTCTTATAGCTTTTAGCCATACCCTTATCCTACTCCTCCTCTGTTCCTCTGGTGATATAGAGGTTAATCAAGGCCCTGTTGGCTCCAGCATCACACCTATTCCCCAGCTCTCATTTGTTGACTTCTGTAACCGTAAAAGCCTTGGCTTCATGCATGTCAACATCAGATGCCTCCTATCTACGTTTGTTTTATTCACTGCTTTAGCACACTCTGCCAAACCTGATGTCTTAGCCGTGTCTGAATCCACCAAAAAGGCCACTAAAAATTCAGAAATTTCCATCCCAAACTACAACATTTTCTGACAAGATAGAACTGCCAAAGGGGGCGGAGTTGCAATCTACTGCAGATATACCTGGATAGTATGACAGAACTCTGCAGGCTCTGTGCCCAAACAATTCGAGCTTCTACTTATAATAATCCACCTTTCCAGAAATAAGTCTCTCACCGTTGCCACTTGTTATAGACCCCCATCAGCCCCCAGCGGTGCCCTGGACACCATATGTGAATTGATTGTCCCCCATCTATCTTCAGAGTTAATACTGTTAGGTGACCTAAACTGGAATATGCTTAACACCCCGGCCATCCTACAATCTAAGCTAGATGCCCTCAATCTCACACAAATTATCAAGGAACCTACCAGGTACAACCCTAAATCCGGAACCATGGGCACCCTCATAGATATCATCCTGACCAGCTTGCCTTCTAAATACACCTTGGCTGTCTTCAACCAGGATCTCAGCTATCACTGCCTCATTGCCTGCATCCGTAATGGGTCCTCGTTCAAACGACCACCCCTCATCACTGTCAAATGCTCCGTAAAATACTTCAGCGAGCAGGCCTTTCTAATCGACCTGGCCCGGGTATTGACATCATCCCATCAGTAGAGGTTGCCTGGTTGTCCTTTAAAAGTGCTTTCCTCACCATCTTAAATAAGCATACCCCATTCCAAAAATGTAGAACTAAGAACAGATATAGCCCTTAGTTCACCCCAGACTTGACTGCCCTTGACCAGCACAAAAACATCATGTGGCGTAATGCATTAGCATCAAATAGCCCCTGCGATATGCAACTTTTCAGGGAAGTCAGGAACCAATATACACAGTCAGTTAGGAAAGCTAAGGCTAGCTTTTTCAAATGGAAATTTGCATCCTGTAGCACTAATTACAAACAGTTGTGGGACACTATAAAGTCCATGGAGATTAAGAGCACCTCCTCCCAGCTTCTAGGAAACACTGTCAACACCGATAAATCTACAATAATTGATCATTTCAATAAGCATTTTTCTACGGCTGGCCATGCTTTCCACCTGGCTCTCAGTATCCCGACCAACAGCTCTGTACCCCCCGCAGAAACTTGCCCAAGTCCTCCTCTCTTCTCCTTCATTCAAATCCAGACAGCTGATGTTCTGAAAGAGCTGCAAAATCTGGACCCCTGCAAATCTGCTGGACTAGACAATCTGGACCTCTTTTTCTAAAATGATCTGCTGCAATTGTTGCAACCCCTATTACTAGCCTGTTCAACCTCTCTTTCGTATCGTCTGAGATCCTCAAAGATTTGAAAGCTGCTGCGGTCATCCCCCTCTTCAGAGATGGAGATGCATGGAGATACTCTAGACACAAACTGTTATAGCCCTATATCCATCCTGCCCTGCCTTTCTAAAATCTTTGAAAGCCAAGTTAACAAACAGATCACCGACCATTTCGAATCCCACTGTACCTTCTCCACTGTACAAACTGGTTTCCGAGCTGGTCTTGGGTGCACCTCAGCCACGCTCAAGGTCCTAAACGATATCTTAACCGCCATCGATAAAATCAATCTCCGCATTCTTATTGTCCGACTCAGTAGCCTTGGTTTCTCAAATGACTGCCTCGTCTGTTTCACCAACTACTTCTCAGATTGAGTTCAGTGTGTAAAATCAGAGGGCCTGTTGTCCGGACATCTGGCAGTCCCTATGGGGTGCCACAGGGTTCAATTCTCTCAAGACTAGTCATTCAACTGAGACTGCTCTTCTCTGTATCACGGAGGCGCTCCGCACTGCTAAAGCTAACTCTCTCTCCTCTGCTCTCATCCTTCTAGACCTATCGGCTGCCTTCGATACTGTGAACCATCAGATCCTCCTCTCCACCCTCTCCGAGTTAGGCATCTCCGGCGCGGCCCACGCTTGGATTGCGTCCTACCTGACAGGTCGCTCCTACCAGGTGGCGTGGCGAGAATCTGTCTCCTCACCACGCGCTCTCACCACTGGAGTCCAACAAGGTCTGTGTTCAAGGCCCTCTCCTATTCTCGCTATACACCAAGTCACTTGGCTCTGTCATAACCTCACATGGTCTCTCCTATCATTGCTATGCAGACGACACACAATTAATCTTCTCCTTTCCCCCTTCTGATGACCAGGAGGCGAATCGCATCTCTGCATGTCTGGCAGACATATCAGTGTGGATGACGGATCACCACCTCAAGCTGAACCTCGGCAAGACGGAGCTGCTCTTCCTCCCGGGGAAGGACTGCCCGTTCCATGAACTCGCCATCACGGTTGACAACTCCATTGTGTCCTCCTACCAGAGCGCTAAGAACCTTGGCGTGATCCTGGACAACACCCTGTCGTTCTCAACTAACATCAAGGCGGTGGCCCGTTCCTGTAGGTTCATGCTCTACAACATCCGCAGAGTATGACCCTGCCTCACACAGGAAGCGGCGCAGGTCCTAATCCAGGCACTTGTCATCTCCCGTCTGGATTACTGCAACTCGCTGTTGGCTGGGCTCCCTGCCTGTGCCATTAAACCCCTACAACTCATCCAGAACGCTGCAGCCCGTCTGGTGTTCAACCTTCCCAAGTTCTCTCACGTCACCCCGCTCCTCCGCTCTCTCCACTGGCTTCCAGTTGAAGCTCGCATCCGCTACAAGACCATGGTGCTTGCCTACGGAGCTGTGAGGGGAACGGCACCTCAGTACCTCCAGGCTCTGATCAGGCCCTACACCCAAACTAGGGCACTGCGTTCATCCACCTCTGGCCTGCTCGCCTCCCTACCACTGAGGAAATACAGTTTCCGCTCAGCCCAGTCAAAACTGTTCGCTGCTCTGGCCCCCCGAAGGTGGAACAAACTCCCTCACGACGCCAGGACAGCGGAGTCAATCACCACCTTCCGGAGACACCTGAAACCCCACCTCTTTAAGGAATACCTAGGATAGGATAAAGTAATCCTTATCACCCCCCCCCTTAAAAGATTTAGATGCACTATTGTAAAGTGGCTGTTCCACTGGATGTCATAAGGTGAATGCACCAATTTGTAAGTCGCTCTGGATAAGAGCGTCTGCTAAATGACTTAAATGTAAATGTAAATGTAGAATTGGCTTCCTATTTCGCAACAAAGCCTCCTTCACTCATGCTGCCAAACATACCCTCGTAAAACTGACTATCCTACCGGTCTTTGACTTCGGCGATGTCATTTACAAAATTAGCCTCCAACACTCTACTCAGCAAACTGGATGTAGTCTATCACAGTGGCATCCGTTTTGTCACCAAAGCCCCATATACTACCCACCACTGCGACCTGTATGCTCTCGTTGGCTGGCCCTTGCTATAAATTCAGTGGCTCCAATGGCTCCAGGTCTTTGCTAGGTAAAGCCCTGCCTTAGCTCAGCTCACTGGTCACCATAGCAACACCCACCCGCGCTCCAGCAGGTCTATTTCACTAGTCATCCCCAAAGCCAACACCACCTTTGGCCGCCTTTCCATCCAGTTATCTGCTGCTAATGACTTGAACGAATGGCAAAAATCACTGAAGCTGGAGACTCATATCTCCCTCTCTAACTTTAAGCATAAGCTGTCAGAGCAGCTTACCGATTACTGTATCTGTACACAGCCCATCTGTAAATAGCACACCCAACTACCCCATCCCCGTATTTTTTTGCTATTTTGCCTCCCAGTATCTCTACTTGCACATCATCATCTGCACATCTATCACTCCAGTGTTAATGCTAAATTGTTATTATTTTGCCTCTATGGCCTATTTACTGCCTTACCTCCCTAATCTTACTACATTTGCACGCACTGTACATATATTTTTCTATTGTGTTATTGACTGTACGTTTGTTTATCCCATGTGTGTGTGTTGTTGTTTTTGTCGCACTGCTTTTCTTTATCTTGGCCAGGTCGCGGTTGTAAATGAGATCTTGTTCTCAACTAGCTTACCTGGTTAAATAAAGGTGAAATGAAATCAAATTAAAAATGTACCATTTGATATTTGTATTCTTTTTGCAAAACTGTAATAAATCGGATCACTTTTAAATGGATACGAAACCGTAGTCCTCATTTTTCGGAGAAGCTAAAATTCTTTGTATTATTAGTTGTTTAATGGTCTAATGGTAAAGGTTATTCGCACTACACATTCCACATGCTTGGCCTATAATTGTGCCGCTCTGAGCTAAGATCAAATCAATCCTTTAATGCTAGGACATAAGATATTAGATGTTTTGTCTCTTAGTCTCTTAATAGTATTCAGTGGTGATGCAAGGCTCGCTACCTTGGATAGATACGTTGGCAATGCTTATGGGCCTATAGCATTCACATAATAACGAAATCAGATTAATGAATGTACTCTGAACAAAAATATAAATGCAACATATAACGTGTTGGTCCCATGTTTTATGAGCTGAAACAAAATATCCCAGAAATCTGTCATACACACAACATATTGTGCACAAATGTGTTTACATCACTGTTAGTGATAATTTCTCCAGAGCTGTTGCCAGAGTATTGAATGTTCATTTCTCTACCATAAGCTGCCTCCAATGTCGTTTTAAAGAATTTGGCCGTACGTCAGCCCAGTACTTCCACAGCAACGCCACATCCTGCTTCTTCACCTGCAGGATTGTCTGAGACCAGCCACCCTGACAGCTGATGAAACTGTGGGTTTGCACAATCAAAACATTTCCACACAAACTGTCAGAAACCATCTCAGGGAAGCTCATCTACATGCTCGTCGTCCTCACCAGGGTCTTGACCTGACTGCAGTTCAGTGTTGTAACCGACTTCAGTGGGCAAATGCTCACCTTCGATGGCCACTGGCATGGTGGAGAATATGGCTCTTCACAGAAGAATCACGGTTTGATATGCAGACATTGTGTATATCGTCGTATGGGTGTGGGGTTTACTGATGTCAACGTTTTGAACAGAGTGCCCCATGGTGGTTGTGGGGTTATGGTATGGCAACGCATAAGCTATGGACAACGAACACAGTTGCAAGATACCTTGACGAGATCCTGAGGCCCATTGTTGTGCAATTCATCTGCCGCCATCACCTCAGGTTTCAGCATGGCCCCATGTCGCAAGCATCTGTACACAATTCCTGGAAGCTGAAAATGTCCCAGTTCTTCCATGGCCTGCACACTCACAAGACATGTCACCCATTGAGCCTGTTTGAAATGCTCTGGATGTATGTGTACGACAGCATGTTCCAGTTCCTGACAATATTCAGCAACTTCGCACAACCATTGAAGTGGAGCGGGACATCATTCCACAAGGCCACAATCAACAGCCTGATCAAGTCTATGCGAAGGAGATGTGCTGCATTATGTAAATGGTGGTCACACCATATGCTGACTGGTTTTCTGATCCACGCCCCTACCTTTTATCTTAAGGTATCTGTGACCAACGGATGTATATCTGTATTCCCAGAAATGTGAAATCCATAGATTAGTGCCTAAATAATTCATTTCAATTGACTGATTTCCTTTTTTGAACTGTAACTCAGTAAAATCTTTTAAATTGTTGCATGTAGCTTTTATATTTTTGTTCAGTGTAGTTTATTATATTCAACATAATTCCAACCAACCTACACACACACACACACACACACACACACACACACACACACACACACAAGGTCCACGTCCACCACAGTCCATCCTGTGTGCAAACTAGACAAACCAGTCACCTCCCTACTGCCTCTCAACCACACCCTGGCAACATGTGGTCTGACCACATGCTCTGTCCTTCACTCACCTTCGCTAACCACACTCATATGATAATGAGTACCCTCCCTAAAAATGTCTAGGCTGTAGCTCAGTGGGCTAACATAGAGCCTCTTCACACTTACTACAAATTCCATAAATCAAGTCTCAAATATTAGGAACATGTCTGTGCATTTCAGCTGTTTAAAAAACTATTACCATTTATACTGTGGGTGTCACAATCGTTTAAAGATGGATTGGACCAAGGTGCTGCGTGGTAGGCGTACATTTTACTGTTATTAAATGACACCGGAAAAAAAATATGACCGTACCGCTACATGCAGTGCAGAAAGCAATCACACACAAACAAGATCCCACAAACTAAAGGGGGAAAAAGGCTGCCCAAGTATGATCCCCAATCAGAGACAATGATAGACAGCTGCCTCTGATTGAGAACCACACCCGGCCAAACACAAAGAAATAGAAAACATAGAAACAAAGAAACTAGAATGCCCACCCTACTCACACCCTGGCCTAACCAAAATAGAGAATAAAATCCTCTCTATGGCCAGGGCGTGACAATCAGCTAGAGTATGTGGTGCAGAGATCATCCACTAGATTCAGCCGTGGGCCAATTTTTTCCTTGAGCGGATGGTTGGGGGGCCTGAACATAATTACAAATAATTGGAATTTACCTCAAGAAGCCCAAACAGATATAATATTAGAATAACAATGTCATAATTTCAAACCTTGCTTACATTTGTTTATGAACACGTGCCTCTCTATTATACGTGGACATACTTGGGAACAGTTTCCCAAATTCAAATCACTTGAACTTGATTTTCTGGTGTTTTAAATATCCAACAATGAACATTAAAAAAAATATATATATTTTTCTGCTCAGAACTTAGGGGGCCAAATAAAACCCTGGTGTAGACCTTTGCATCTGTAATTAAAATGATACTCATAAGGTTATCTGATCCTAGATCTGTGCCTGAGGGCAGACAAGAAATATAGCATAGTGTAGTCAAAGTCGACATTAGTTAAAGGTCATTAGTTAAAGGGCACAAGTTGGGAGAAAATACAAAAATAGCCTAACGTTTATTAGTATGCAACCAGAGTAGGCTATTGAAACCACGGCCCATGGTCTTTTTCAAGTGGCTCAGCATAGGGAGAGAGAGCAGCTGGGAAAAACATAGTATCTTCTGTCCAGGACAAAGAGGACTGGATGAGAGAGAAAAGAGAAAGTAAATCAGCAGAAACAGACTGGCTTCCAGAACAGTTCAATTACAATAATTTAAAACACATACCCATGCAACAACAGAGGAGCAACCAAGCAACAAACACCAACACAAACACCAACACACACACACACACACACACACACACACACACACACACACACACACACACACACACACACACACACACACACACACACACACACACACACACACACACACACACACACACACACACACACACACACACACACACACACACACACACACACACACACAGAGCAGCCTCTCACAGCCTCTCATTGGGCACAAGTCTTTACGTTGTGCGATCTGATTGGTTTGTTCATACCATATAGTGTCCATTGGTTCCAGTCTAAGCAGTTTGACCACAGTGGAAGGCTAGCAACAATCTGCATTATTCAGATCCCTATGAAATGACACCATACAGTAGATACACTACATGACCAAAAGTATGTTGACGCCTGCTGGTCAAACATCTCATTCCAAAATCATGGGCATTAATATGGAGTTGGTGCTGCCATAACAGCCTCCACTCTTCTGGGAAGGCTTTCCACTAGATGTTGGAGCATTGCTGCGGGGACTTGCTTCCATTCAGCCACAAGAGCATGTGTGAGGTCGGGCACTGATGTTGGGTGATTAGGCCTGGCTCGCAGTCAGCGTTCTAATTCATCCCAAAGGTGTTCGATGGGGTTAAAGTCAGGGCTTTGTGCAGGCCAGTCAAGTTTTTCCACACCGATCTCGACAAACCATTTCTGTATGGACCTCACTTTGTGCATGGTGGTATTGTCATGTTGAAACAGGAAAGGGCTTCCCTCAAACTGTTGCCACAAAGTTGGAAGCACATAATCATCTAGAATGTCATTGTATGCTGTAGTGTTAAGATTTCCCTTCACTGGATCAAAGTGCCTAGTCCAAACCATAAAAAACAGCCCTAGACCATTATTCCTCCTCCACCAAACTTTACAGTTGGCACTCTGCATTCGGCAGGTAGCGTTCTTCTGGCATCCGCCAAACCCAGATTCGTCCGTCGGACTGCCAGATGGTGAAACGTGATTCATCAATCCAGATAATGCATTTCCACTGTTCCAGAGACCAATGGTAGCGAGCTTTACACCACTCCAACTGACGCTTGGCATTGCGCATGGTGATTTTAGGCTTGTGTGCGGCTGCTCGGCCATGGAAACCCATTTCATGAAGCTCTCGACGAACAGTTCTTGTGCTGATGTTGCTTCCAGAGGCAAGTTTTGCAACCGAGGACCAACGATGTTTACGTGCTACGTGCTTCAGCACTCGGCTGTTCTGTTCTGTGAGCTTGTGTGGCCTACCACTTCACTGCTGAACTGTTGTTGCTCCTAGACGTTTCCACTTCACAATAACATCACTTACAGTTGACTGGGGAAGTTCTAGCAGGGCTGAAATTTGACAAACTGACTTGTTGGAAAGGTGGCTTCCTATGATGGTATCACATTAAAAGCCACTGAGATCTTCAGTAAGGCCATTCTACTGCCAATGTAGTCTATGGAGATTGCATGGCTGTGTGCTCAATTTTATACACCTGTTAGAAATGGGTGTGGCTGAAATAGTGCAATTCACTATATACTTTTTAATATATAGTGTAGATTCTACAGACTGTACTGAGTATTCCCCACCCCACTTTTAATAATAATATAATAATAATAATATATAATATATAATAATAATATATGCCATTTAGCAGACGCTTTTATCCAAAGCGAATTACAGTCATGTGTGCATACATTCTACGTATGGGTGGTCCCGGGGATCGAACCCACTACCCTGGCGTTACAAGCGCCATGCTCTACCAACTGAGCTACAGAAGGACCATACATTTTACATTTTGCCTGTAAGTTGTTTGACCACATAAAAGTCCAGTAACACTTTCTATGCACTAGCTTTTTGTGAAGACTCACCTGTTTTGTATTCTAAGGACTGTGGTGAGTAGACTGGACACTGGTTTTATTGACAAGCAAGTGATCGTTTTGCCCATACTGTGCTATATTTGTATAGTGCTACTGTGCTATATAGTGTCCAGGCATCCCATTTTAAGCTATTTGACCACAGTAAAAGGCCAGCAACACTCCATATAATTCCATGTCCAATGAAATTGCACCATATATACATTCTACAGATTCTGCACCGAGAATAGTTTTTGCTCTGTAAACCAATATGTAATCCACATACAGGGGCCAGTGGAATGGGTGGAGTGTAACCTTTATTTAACTAGGCAAGTCAGCTAAGAACAAATCGTTATTTACAATGACAGCCTACATGGCCAAACCCAGAGGACGCTAAGCCAATTGTGCGCCGCCCTATGGGGACTCTCAATCAGGGCCGGATGTGATACAGCCTGTCATTGCTCTAGAGCTATTGTGTATTTCATATACAGTGATTTTCATTGCGGGCATTTATTCGACTTTGGAATATTTAATGCAAATGTCACTTAAAAATTAACAAAGGATGTCTGTAGTGACGCCTTTAGCGCCGAGATGCAGTGCATTAGACCGCTGCGTCACTCGGAGCACACACAAAAAAGAGTAAAAGGCCAGCAATAGTCCGTATAATTCAGTGCTCCGTGAAATGACACCATTTATACATTCTACGACCCCACTGAGTAGTATCTACAGTACTTTTACTGCGGCACCTTGAATAGTTTTTGCTCTAGAGCTATTGTGTATTTCATATACAGTGACTTTCATTGCGGGCATTTATTCGACTTTGGAACATTTAATGCAAATGTCAGTTAAATATGAACAAATGTGAATCATTGTCCATGTTTAGACAATTATTTTTAATGTATCGTGAATAATTGAGGTTATTGACACGTTCCTACCATTATGTGGGGGACTTTTATTTAGAGCGTTTCCAAAATTCCCTGACCCGGAAGTATTTATTTGTGTCGCTGAAGGAGACGTTGATGATAACAGCGCAGCTAACCAGATATTCTGGCTATTAGAACGGCGAAAATAAAGGTAACTATCTGTGGTTAGTTAAGATAACCACCATTTAACCGTTAGACGCATCTCTACTGAATGACAGTGCATATGCCACACATTTGCGAGTTGCTCAAGCGTCACTAACGTGTTAGCTACAGTAGCATGATACTGATAGGTAACGTTATTGTAGTTAGCTAGTTAACGTTAGCTAAATGGCTAGGTGATTTTCACAGTAAATGGTCCGCCTAAATGGACATAATCTGCCAACTAGCTAGCTAGTTACCAAACTTTGATAACTAAATTTAGCAATCATGTGTGACAGCTAAGTTAGCTAGCTAGCTTCTTAGGAAGCGAACATGTTTAAATGGTAGCTAATCATGTCACAGTAGAAGAGGAAGTTAATAACGCCGTAGGTCTGTCTACATGACAACATAGACGAAGTTCTCTCGATTGAATTCAAATGGCTTTATTGGCATGGGAAACCATATGTTTACATCCATTACACTTGCTTTGACAAACGTGAAATGAACAATCAAATGAACAGTAAACATTACTCACAAGTTTTGAAGGTATAGACATTTAAAATGTCATATTATAGCTATGTACAGTACAAAAGGGAAAATAAATAAACATAAATATGGGTTGTATTTACAACTGTGTTTGTTCTTCAATGGTTGCCCTTGTGGCAACAGGTAACAAATCACTCTCTCTCTAGGCTCTTGTCACTCTGGGGGCTCTTGGAACTTCTCTGTGTGTGAGAGCGTGTTGCTGCCATCTCTACACCTCCTTGGAGGATGACCATGGAAGAGATGAGGATTGAAACCGAGACAAACTCCATGGTCTCCATGACGCTATACGCTGTCATGTACCCTGTTTTTAACGAGGTAATGTGTGTGAATGTTTTGTCTAATATAGATTTGGGTACATTTTCCAGTGGCACACCGGACCAGTGTGAACTGGAAGCTATTGGTCCAAATGAAAAACATACTGGCCAGGGCCAAGATCTCAAAGGATAGTGGAGCTGAGCAAGCTAGCCTATAACCTACTCTCCATACACAAATAATATTTGAACTTGACAATATAATATTCACATTGATTATGCAAGTTTTATTTTTCATCTCAAAACAATCTCATAAAGGGTATTATTGTTAGTGATTTTGAACAGTCTGTTCTAGGGCCCTTTAAAAGCTGTTTTATCGTACACTGAATTCCGATTTCCAGGTTTTGTTTTTTCATACAGGAACTCAAATCCTTCTGTTCACCTGATTTAGAATTCCTCACAATTAAATGTAGACCGCATTATCTTCCAAGAGAATTCTCTTCGATTATAATCACAGCCGTATATATCCCCCCCCCAAGCAGACACATCGATGGCTCTGAACGAACTTTATTTAACTCTTTGCAAACTGGAAACCATTTATCCGGAGGCTGCATTCATTGTAGCTGGGGATTTTAACAAAGCTAATCTGAAAACAAGACTCCCTAAATTTTATCAGCATATCGATTGCGCAACCAGGGGTGGTAAAACCCTGGATCATTGTTACTCTAACTTCCGCGACGCATATAAGGCCCTGCCCCGCCCCCCTTTCGGACAAGCTGACCACGACTCCATTTTGTTGATCCCTGCCTACAGGCAGAAACTAAAACAAGAGGCTCCCACGCTGAGGTCTGTCCAACGCTGGTCAGACCAAGCTGACTCCACACTCCAAGACTGCTTCCATCACGTGGACTGGGATATGTTTCGTATTGCGTCAGATAAAAATATTGACGAATACGCTGATTCGGTGTGCGAGTTTATTAGAACGTGCGTCGAAGATGTCGTTCCCATAGCAACGATAAAAACATTCCCTAACCAGAAACTGTGGCTTGATGGCAGCATTCGCGTGAAACTGAAAGCGCGAACCACTGCTTTTAATCAGGGCAAGGTGTCTGGCAACATGACTGAATACAAACAGTGCAGCTATTCCCTCCAAGGCTATTAAACAAGCTAAGCGTCAGTACAGAGACAAAGTGGAATCTCAATTCAACGGCTCAGACACGAGGCACGTGGCAGGGTCTACAGTCAATCACGGACTACAAGAAGAAACCCAGCCCAGTCACGGACCAGGATGTCTTGCTCCCAGGCAGACTAAATAACTTTTTTGCCCGCTTTGAGGACAATACAGTGGCACTGACACGGCCTGCAACGAAAACATGCGGTCTCTCCTTCACTGCAGCCGAGGTGAGTAAGACATTTAAACGTGTTAACCCTCGCAAGGCTGCAGGCCCAGACGGCATCCCCAGCCGCGCCCTCAGAGCATGCGCAGACCAGCTGGCCGGTGTGTTTACGGACATATTCAATCAATCCCTATACCAGTCTGCTGTTCCCACATGCTTCAAGAGGGCCACCATTGTTCCTGTTCCCAAGAAAGCTAAGGTAACTGAGCTAAACGACTACCGCCCCGTAGCACTCACTTCAGTCATCATGAAGTGCTTTGAGAGACTAGTCAAGGACCATATCACCTCCACCCTACCTGACACCCTAGACCCACTCCAATTTGCTTACCGCCCAAATAGGTCCACAGACGATGCAATCTCAACCACACTGCACACTGCCCTAACCCACCTGGACAAGAGGAATACCTATGTGAGAATGCTGTTCATCGACTACAGCTCGGCATTCAACACCATAGTACCCTCCAAGCTCGTCATCAAGCTCGAGACCCTGGGTCTCGAGCCCGCCCTGTGCAACTGGGTACTGGACTTCCTGACGGGCCTCCCCCAGGTGGTGAGGGTAGGCAACAACATCTCCTCCCCGCTGATCCTCAACACGGGGGCCCCACAAGGGTGCGTTCTGAGCCCTCTCCTGTACTCCCTGTTCACCCACGACTGCGTGGCTATGCACGCCTCCAACTCAATCATCAAGTTTGCGGACGACACAACAGTGGTAGGCTTGATTACCAACAACGACGAGACGGCCTACAGGGAGGAGGTGAGGGCCCTCGGAGTGTGGTGTCAGGAAAATAACCTCACACTCAACGTCAACAAAACTAAGGAGATGATTGTGGACTTCAGGAAACAGCAGAGGGAACACCCCCCTATCCACATCGATGGAACAGTAGTGGAGAGGGTAGCAAGTTTTAAGTTCCTCTGCATACACATCACAGACAAACTGAATTGGTCCACTCACACTGACAGCGTCGTGAAGAAGGCGCAGCAGCGCCTCTTCAACCTCAGGAGGCTGAAGAAATTCGGCTTGTCACCAAAAGCACTCACAAACTTCTACAGATGCACAATCGAGAGCATCCTGGCGGGCTGTATCACCGCCTGGTACGGCAACTGCTCCGCCCTCAACCGTAAGGCTCTCCAGAGGGTAGTGAGGTCTGCACAACGCATCACCGGGGGCAAACTACCTGCCCTCCAGGACACCTACACCACCCGATGTTACAGGGAGGCCATAAAGATCATCAAGGACATCAACCACCCGAACCGCTGCCTGTTCACCCCGCTATCATCCAGAAGACGAGGTCAGTACAGGTGCATCAAAGCTGGGACCGAGAGACTGAAAAACAGCTTCTATCTCAAGGCCATCAGACTGTTAAACAGCCAACACTAACATTGGCTGCTGCCAACACACTGTCATTGACACTGACCCAACTCCAGCCACTTTAATAATGGGAATTGATGGGAAATGATGTAAATATATCACTAGCCACTTTAAACAATGCTACCTTATATAATGTACTTACCCTACATTATTAATCTCATATGCATACGTATATACTGTACTCTACATCATCGACTGCATCCTTATGTAATACATGTATCACTAGCCACTTTAACTATGCCACTTTGTTTACTTTGTCTACATACTCATCTCATATGTATATACTGTACTCGATATCATCTACTGTATGCTGGTCTGTACCATCACTCATTCATATATCCTTATGTACATATTCTTTATCCCCTTACACTGTGTATAAGACAGTAGTTTTGGAATTGTTAGTTAGATTACTTGTTGGTTATCACTGCATTGTTGGAACTAGAAGCACAAGCATTTCGCTACACTCGCATTAACATCTGCTAACCAAGTGTATGTGACAAATAACATTTGATTTGATTTGACCTAACGTAGCAGGCTTGTGCCAAACACTTCGCAAACTATTCAGATTGGAATGGCAATGTGTGGAAACCATACAATTGAAATGAACTACAAATCAAATTGTATTTGTCAGATGCTTGGTAAACAACAGGTGTAGACTAAAAGCACTGGTGGAAAAAGTACTCAAATGTCATACTTCATGAAAAGTAAAGATACCTTAATAGAAAATGACTCAAGTGAAAGTCACCCATAATACTACTTGAGTTAAAGTCTAAAAGTATTTGTTTTTAAATATACTTAAGTATTAAAAGTAAACAGAATTGCTAAAATATACTTATGTATCAAAAGTTTAAATATTTTCAAATTCCTTATTATGCAAAGCAAAGTTCTTTAAAAAAATAATATTTTACAGCTAGCCAGGGGCACACTCCAAGACTTAGATATTCATTTACAAATGAAGCATTTGTGTTTAGTGAAGTCTGCCAGATCAGAGGCACCAGGGATGTTTTCTTGATAAGTGGATGAATTGGACCATTTTCCTATCAAAATGTAACGAGTACTTTTGGGTGTCAGGGAAAATGTAAGGAGTAAAAGGTACATAACTTTCACTTCACTATATTGCTAAAGAAAATTATCAAAAATGTAAAAAGTAAAGTACAGATACCCCAAAAAAACTACTTTGAGTAGTACTTTAAAGTGTTTTTACTTAAGTACTTTACACCACTGACTAAAAGTGAAATTCTTACTTACAAGGTTATTTATTTTCCAACAATGCAGAGTTAAAGATGCACTATGCAGAAATCACTCTGCCATTTCCTGGTTACTAAAAATTCGAATAGTTCACCTAATTTAAGTGTTTGACAAAACAAGCAAGTATAGGGTAGAGAATCATTGTCAAATCAAAATGATATTTTATTTTGTCACATGCGCCGAATACAAGAGGTAGACCTTAGTGAAATGCTTACTTACGAGCCATTACCCAAAAATGCTTTAAGAAGTTTCAAAAAAATAACTAGAAATAAGTGTCAAGTGAAAAATAGAAAATAAAGTAACAAATAATTAAACAGCAGCAGTAAAATAAATAACAAGTGAGGCTATATACAGGGGGTACCGGTACAGAGTCAATGTGCGGGAGCACCGGTTAGTTGAGGTAATATGTACATGTAGGTAGAGTTAACTTAATATATGCCATTTAGTAGACGCTTTTATCCAAAGCGACTTACAGTCATGTGTGCATACATTCTACGTATGGGTGGTCCCGGGAATCGAACCCACTACCCTGGCGTTACAAGCGCCATGCTCTACCAACTGAGCTACAGAAGGGATTATAAGCATGGATTATAAACAGAGAGTAGCAGAAGTGTAAAAGAGGGGTCTGGGTAGCCCTTTGATTAGCTGTTCAGGAGTCTTATGGCTTGGGGGTAGAAGCTATTAAGAAGCCTTTTGTACCCGGACTTGGTACTCCGCTACTGCTTGCTGTGCTGTAGCAGAGAGAACAGTCTATGACTAGGGTGGCTGGAGTCTTTGACAATTTTTAGGGCCTTCCTCTGACGCCGCCTGGTATAGAGGTCCTGGATGGCAGGAAGCTTGGCCTCAGTGATGTACTGGGCCGTAATCACCACCCTGTGTAGGTCAGGTGCCTTGCAGTTGCCGTACCAAGTGGTGTTGCAGGCTGTCAAGATTCCTTAGTGATGTGGACACTGAGGAACATGAAGCTCTCGACCTGCTCCACTACATCCCCCTCTGTGGATGGGGGCATACTCTCCCTTCTGTTTCCTGTAGTCCACGGTCAGCTTCTTTGTCTTGCTGATGTTGAGGGCGAGGTTGTTGTCCTGGCACCACACTGTCAGGTCTCTTTGCCTCCTCCCTATAGGCTGCGTCATCGTTGTCGGTGATCAGTCGTACAACCGTTGTTGTCAGCAAACTTGATAATGGTGTTGGAGTCATGCACGGCCATGCAGTCTTGGGTGAACAGGGAGTACAGGTGAGGGGCTCCCGTGTTGATGATCAGCGTGCCAGATGTGTTGTTGCTACCACTTCGGGGTGGCCCTTCAGGAATTCCAGGATCCAATTGCAGAGGCAGCTGTATAGTCCCAGGATCTTGAGCTTGGAAGCGACTGTGGTGTTGGTACATGGGACTATGGTACGACTTCCGTTTAAGAACCCAGCAGCTTTTACATTGAAGAGCGTTTGGAATAAACGGTGTCATTTGCAACAGACAAAACGTTTTCCAAAAGAATCAGGACAGTTGAGAGCTGCGCGCTCTTGCTGCCCGACAGATGATTCTGCTCAAATGAGGCTGTGTGTGCGGCCCGTGTGAGATAAATAATCTACATAACGAACTAGCAGCTTCAGTAATTCCTGTTTTTTCATAAATTATATAGCCTTGATTGAAAATAACAATCTTACAATTTTTTTCACTGGTTTGGATGATTGACTGGCCTGGAGAGCTTCCAAAACCTCCCCGGACCAGCAGGCGGCCCTGTATGTCGAACCCTGGATGAGTGTGTGTTCTTGTCAGCCCCTAACAATGTGTGTGTTGGTTTGGCAGCTGGAGAGGATCAACTTGTCAGCTGCCCAGACTCTGAGAGCAGCCTTTATCAAGGTAAGACACACCAACACAGGACCCCTTACCCCATAAATGTATGACCTTTGCCCTTACGTAACCCTTGGGCTCTGGTTGCATGTCAGTAGTCTAAATCAAGGATGGGCAGCTTGAATACTCAGCAGATGTAATTGTGTGTTTTTGTATGTGTGTGTTTTTGTGTTGCTAGGCAGAGAGGGAGAACCCAGGCCTAACTCAGGATATCATAATGAAAATTCTGGAGAAGAAAAACGTTCAGATAAACTACACAGAGTCTCTGCTGCGCATGGCTGCAGATGACGTGGAAGGTGTGTGTGTGTGTGTGTGTGTAGAAAAGTACCAGCACTAAGCATCTGCTTACAAGGGCTTCAGTATGTTTTATAGTTGTTTATTAAAATATACTCCTATGTCCTATTGTGTGTGTGTGTGTGTGTGTGTGTGTAGAGTTCTTAGTGGACAGGCCAGAGCAGGAGTTCCAGGACCTAAATGAGAAATCCAGATCCCTGAAACACATCCTCAGTAAGATACCTGACGAGATCAACGACAGGGTACGCTTCCTACAGACAATTAAGTGAGTACACGCACACAGTATACACTAGGGATGCAACGGTACAGTGGGCCCACGGTTCGGTATGTATCACGCTTTGTGGGTAACGGTTTCGGTATCTTTATTTTTCCAGAAACAAATAAAAACACATCACCCTTTTAAACAATGAACACTTTATTTTGTCAATAGACAAATCAAACTTTCTGTTCAGAAAAATGGCAGCATGTCTGACTAGGCCTGGTTTCTTTCTACTTGGAATCAAGGGGAGAAAAACATTACAATTAAGTGTTTCTTAGCTTTGACAACCTGTAGGTGATTTGCCTTCTCTATTTTAAATTAACAAGGTACATACTTGCATAGGCAATACAATCTTTGGCTATGAATACTCCCACGGTTTTCCTTATTTCTTTATGTTTTTCTGGATTTATCGCAAATTGTTGTTGGAAGGCAGCAGCGAGAGATTGTGTTTTTCGCTAACGAGTGGACTCTCCTTGCTCCAGCTCCACCTGCAAGGGATACGGCCGGGTGATGGCCACGTAAATGACACATCATGTTAGAAGTATTTCCACTCGAGTAGCCGACAGTGGCAAAACAATGCTTGCAGACTACTTTTTTTGTTTACGGTCTTCTTACCCTCTTCATCGTATTGAATTTATTTATTTATTTATTTCACCTTTATTTAACCTGGTAGGCAAGTTGAGAACAAGTTCTCATTTACAATTGCGGCCTGGCCAAGATAAAGCAAAGCAGTTCGACACATACAACGACACAGAGTTACACATGGAGTATAACAAACATACAGTCAATAATACAGTATAAACAAGTCTATATACGATCTGAGAAAATGAGGTGAGATAAGGGAGGTAAAGGCAAAAAAAAGGCCATGGTGGCAAAGTAAATACAATATAGCAAGTTAAACACTGGAATGGTAGATTTGCAATGGAAGAATGTGCAAAGTAGAAATAAAAATAATGGGGTGCAAAGGAGCAAAATAAATAAATAAATAAATAAATTAAATACAGTAGGGAAAGAGGTAGTTGTTTGGGCTAAATTATAGGTGGGCTATGTACAGGTGCAGTAATCTGTGAGCTGCTCTGACAGTTCGTGCTTAAAGCTAGTGAGGGAGATAAGTGTTTCCAGTTTCAGAGATTTTTGTAGTTTGTTCCAGTCATTGGCAGCAGAGAACTGGAAGGAGAGGCGGCCAAAGAAATAATTGGTTTTGGGGGTGACTAGAGAGATATACCTGCTGGAGCGTGTGCTACAGGTGGGAGATGCTATGGTGACCAGCAATCTGAGATAAGGGGGGACTTTACCTAGCAGGGTCTTGTAGATGACATGGAGCCAGTGGGTTTGGCAACGAGTATGAAGCGAGGGCCAGCCAACGAGAGCGTACAGGTCGCAAAGTATATGGGGCTTTGGTGACAAAACGGATTGCACTGTGATAGACTGCATCCAATTTGTTGAGTAGGGTATTTGAGGCTATTTTGTAAATTACATCGCCAAAGTCGAGGATTGGTAGGATAGTCAGTTTTACAAGGGTATGTTTGGCAGCATGAGTGAAGGATGCTTTGTTGCGAAATAGGAAGCCAATTCTAGATATAACTTTGGATTGGAGAAGTTTGATATGGGTCTGGAAGGAGAGTTTACAGTCTAACCAGACACCTAAGTATTTGTAGTTGTCCACGTATTCTAAGTCAGAGCCGTCCAGAGTAGTGATGTTGGACAGGCGGGTAGGTGCAGGTAGCGATCGGTTGAAGAGCATGCATTTAGTTTTACTTGTATTTAAGAGCAATTGGAGGCCACGGAAGGAGAGTTGTATGGCATTGAAGCTTGCCTGTAGGGTTGTTAACAGTGTCCAAAGAAGGGCCAGAAGTATACAGAATGGTGTCGTCTGCGTAGAGGTGGATCAGAGACTCACCAGCAGCAAGAGCGACCTCATTGATGTATACAGAGAAGAGAGTCGGTCCAAGAATTGAACCCTGTGGCACCCTCATAGAGACTGTCAGAGGTCCGGACAGCAGACCCTCCGATTTGACACACTGAACTCTATCAGAGAAGTAGTTGGTTAACCAGGCGAGGCAATCATTTGAGAAACCAAGGCTGTCGAGTCTGCCGATGAGGATGTGATGTTTGACAGAGTCGAAAGCCTTGGCCAGATCAATGAATACGGCTGCACAGTAATGTTTCTTATCGATGGCGGTTAAGATATTGTTTAGGACCTTGAGCGTGGCTGAGGTGCACCCATGACCAGCTCTGAAACCAGGTTGCATAGCAGAGAAGGTATGGTGAGATTCGAAATGGTCGTTAATCTGTTTGTTGACTTGGCTTTCGAAGACCTTAGAAAGGGCATGGTAGGATAGATATAGGTCTGTAGCAGTTTAGGTCAAGAGTGTCCCCCCCTTTGAAGAGGGGGATGACCGCAGCTGCTTTCCAATCTTTGGGAATCTCAGACGACACGAAAGAGGTTGAACAGGCTAGTAATAGGAGTGGCAACAATTTCGGCAGATAATTTTAGAAAGAAAGGGTCCAGATTGTCTAGCCCGGCTGATTTGTAGGGGTCCAGATTTTGCAGCTCTTTCAGAACATCAGCTTAACGGATTTGGGAGAAGGAGAAATTGGAAAGGCTTGGGCGAGTTGCTGTGGGGGGTGCAGTGCTGTTGACCGGGGTAGGAGTAGCCAGGTGGAAAGCATGGCCAGCCGTCGAAAAATGCTTATTGAAATTCTCAATTATGGTGGATTTATCAGTGGTGACAATGTTTCCTATCTTCAGTGCAGTGGGCAGCTGGGAGGAGGGGTTCTTATTCTCCATGGACTGTACAGTGTCCCAGAACTTTTTTGAGTTAGTGTTGCAGGAAGCAAATTTCTGCTTGAAAAAGCTAGCCTTGGCTTTTCTAACTGACTGTGTATAATGGTTTCTAGCTTCCCTGAACAGCTGCATATCACGGGGGCTGTTCGATGCTAATGCAAAACACCATAGGATGTTTTTGTGTTGGTTAAGGGCAGTCAGGTCTGGGGAGAATGCTAAATGCCGAATCCAAAATGTTCCCACCCAGTGGATTTTAAAGACGGTGGTGCCTCTTCAAATTTGCTTCTCTCTGTCTCTAGCACTCGCCATTGTCACATTGGATCTGAGAGAATATTTGTTTTTTTAGTTTCCACTCTCTTCATGAGGCCCCTTTAGGGAGGTTTCCTACTGAGATGTCATTGCAAATTGTCTATTGGTTGTTTAAGGGGGAGGGTTTGCTGTCACTGCGGTTGCCACATTTTGAGACATTGCTGTGGAGCAAATTTTGCCAGCCCTCAGAAGCCCCCTAACGGCCTGGAGCCCCAAGCAGTTGTCTGCCTTGCCTGTTCACAAGCTGCCAGTCTAATTCTGTGGATCTGAATTTACAACATGCGTGTAGTCTGCAGCGCAATAAGCACGTTTTGGAAAATGACAGGCATATCTTAATTCCGCGGTTCACCTGTGCGTATTGAACCGTAGGGGGCGTACCGAACGGTCGACAACATACAGTATACCGTTGCATCCCTAGTATACACTAACACACACACCTTCATTAGCATGTCCTTGACATCCTGCTTCTTGATTGGTGTTGGTTGTTCTTTTCCATAGAGACATCGCCAGTGCTATAAAGGAGCTCCTGGATACAGTCAATAACGTCTTTAAGAAATACCACTACCAGAACCGTAGGGTAAGACACACAGATGTGGAATATACACTGAGGGGACAAAACAGCTCTTTCCATGACATACTATATATTACCTGGTCAGTCTGTCACAGGTGAATCAAGGTGAAAAGCTATGATCCCTTATTGATGTCACTTGTTAAATGGACTTAAGTCAGTGTAGATGAATGGGAGGAGACCGGTTAAAGAAGGACTTGGATTGTCTATGTGCACAGGTTTGAATGTGTCAAGAATTGCAACACTGCTGGGTTTTTCACACTCAATAGGTTCCTGTGTGTATCACGAATGGTCCACCACCCAAAGGACATCCAGTCAACTTGACACAAACTGTGGGAAACATTGGAGTCAACATGGGCCATCATCCCTGTGGAACACTTTTTGACATCCTTGTAGAGTCCATGCCCTGACAAATTGAGGCTGTTTTGAGTGCAAAAGGGGTTTCAACTCAAGATTAGGAAGGTGCTCCTAATGTTTTGTACACTCTGTGTTTCTTCCTTCCCTTTAATGTGATCAATGGCTGCAAGGAGAGCTGATATCATTGTGAAGGCGATGTTCACATCTGTCTCTTCTCTGTGTGTCCAGGCTCTTGAGCACCAGAAGAAGGAGTTTGTCAAATACTCCAAAAGCTTCAGCGACACCCTCAAAACATACTTCAAAGATGGAAAGTGAGTCATGTAGAGTACATTCATAAGGACACTGAATAGATAGATCTATGTTCATCGACAGCAGTGAGTTGTGATTGGGGGATTTTATTTTCCTTCACAAAACAGCACTTGCTAAACCCACAGCAAAAATACACTGAACAAAAATATAAACGCAACATGTAAAGTGTTGG
This sequence comes from Oncorhynchus gorbuscha, assembly GCF_021184085.1. Lineage (NCBI taxonomy): Eukaryota > Metazoa > Chordata > Actinopteri > Salmoniformes > Salmonidae > Oncorhynchus > Oncorhynchus gorbuscha. The sequence goes on from NC_060195.1 coordinate 61,692,648, forward strand.
TCCCATGTTTCATGAGCTTAAATAAAAGGTCCCAGAAATGTTCCATAGGCACAAAAAGCTTATTTCTTTCAAATGTTGTGCACAAATGTGTTTACATCCCTGTTAGTTGGGAGAGGGCATGTATGGCGTTGTGTGGGCGACCTGTTTGCTGACGTCAACTTTGTGAACCGAGTGCCCCATGGTGGCGGTGGGGTTATGATATGGGCAGGCATTAGCTACGGACAATGAACACAATTGCATTTTATCGATTGCAATTTGACTGCACAGAGATACCGTGGCGAGATCCTGGCCCATTGTCTTGCCAATCATCCGCACCATCACCCCATATTTCAGCATGATGATGCACGGCCCCATGTCACAAGGATCTGTACACATTTCCTGGCAAAATGTCCCAGTTCTTCCATGGGTTGCATACTCGTGACGGCAGGTAGCCTAGTGGTTGGAGCGTTGGACTAGTAACCAAAGGTTGCAAGATCGAATCCCTGAGCAGAGAAGGTAAAAATCTGTCGTTCTGCCCCTGAACGAAACAGTTAACCCACTGTTCCTAGGCTGTCATTGAAATAATTTGTTCTTAATTAACTGACTTGCCTAGTTAAATAAAGGTCAAATAAAATGTAAAAAACTCATGAGACGTGTCACTCATTGAGCCTGTTTGGGATGCTCAGGAACGACTTGTACAACATCATGTTCCAGTTCTCTTCAATATCCAGCAACTTTCCACAGCCATTAAAGAGGAGTTGGACAACATTCCACAGGCTACAATAAACAGCCTGATCAACTCAATCCCCAGTTCAAAACGATTTCTTCCAGAGTTCCCTGTTGTCTTGAACGCACTGAAGTCGGAAGATTTCTGAGTTCCCAGTTGTTTTGAACACGGCATTAGTCTCAGCAGAGAGCAGCAGAGAGTCCGCCTCTCACAGTCCCTGCTCTCTCCTTCCTTGCCTCAAGTGAGACTGAGGTAGGGTACACCGTCTTCCACCTGATGGCAAAACGAGTCAAGAGCTCATCGGCCTCATGCACAAATTCATGTTGTTCCTATGACCAGAGAAAGTGAAATAGACATGACAAGCTGCTAATAACAAAAATGCAGGGCTATCGTTACACTTGGCTACTAATTAATTGCAGCTGCAGTGCGAGTGGTAGTACAGAGTATGTTTTATGTTTTGTAAGAGTGCTGAATAAAAACTTTAACATGAACTCACTCCTATAAACAGCAGCTCTGCTGTATTCTTTGACAGTCTCTCTCTGCTCATGGTTTCTAAAAGTGATAATCTCATGTAGCTAGTATCAAACTTTGATGGAAGTTGTAGGCTCACTCGATTTAGCCACAGATCTGCCGGTGCGCAGGGCATCTGAATCAAGTGCACCGCCGATTGCGCCACTGACCGGTTGGTGACCACTGCCTTATATGAACTGGAACTCAGTAAAATCTTTGAAATTGTTACATCTTGCGTTTATATTTTGTTCAGTGTACATTAATTCTAATAATATTAGTAGTGGGAATGTTCTTACTGTTTATTTTTTGATGACCATGAGAAACCAATTATTTAATCAGGTTTGAAATGTCAGGGCTATTTTGAACAACTGTTTTGCTGACATTGCGTTTTTGTTTTATTTGCAGTCGTTAAATAACAATATAAATGAACCGTCCTTGTTTCCAGGGCGATCAACGTGTTCATCAGTGCGAACAGACTGATCCACCAAACCAACCTCATTCTGCAGACCTTCAAGACCGTCATATAGGTACAATAGGGGTTTGTGTGTGTGTGAGACATGGAGAGTTCTAGTTGAATATAACCTGTTTCATGAACATTGCCATTGAGGGCTTCCATCATTTTAAAGTAGCTGCATTAAGCAGCTGGTATATACATAAACTCAGCAAAAAAAGAAACGTCCTCTCACTGTCAACTGTGTTTATTTTCAGCAAACTTAAAAGGTGTAAATATTTGAATACAAGATTCAACAACAAACTGAACAAGTTCCACAGACATCTGACTAACAGAAATGGAATAATGTGTCCCTGACCAAAGGGGGGGTCAAAATGAAAAGTAACAGTCAGTATCTGTTGTGGCCATCACACTGCAATACTTAATGCAGCCATCTCCTCCTCATGGACTGCACCAGATTTACCAGTTCTTGCTGTGAGATGTTACCCCACTCTTCCACCAAGGCACCTGCAAGTTCCCAGACATTTCTGGGAGGAATGGCCCTAGTCCTCACCTTCCGATCCAACAGGTCTGAGACGTGCTCAATGGGATTGAGATCCGGGCTCTTCGCTGACCATGGCAGAACACTGACATTCAGTCTTGCAGGAAATCTCACACAGAATGAGCAGTATGGCTGGTGGCGTTGTCATGCTGGAGGGTCATGTCAGGATGAGCCTGCAGGAAGGGGGAGGAGGGAGGAGGATGTCTTCCCTGTAACACATAGCGTTGAGATTGCCTGCAATGACAACAAGCTCAGTCCGATGATGATGTGACATAGCGCCCAAGACCATGACTGACCCTCCACCTCAATCGATCCCGCTCCAGAGTACAGGCCTCGGTGTAACGCTCATTCCTTCGACGATAAATGCGAATCCGACAATCACCTCTGGGTGAGACAAAACCATGACTTGTCAGTGAAGAGCTAATTTTATCAGTCCTGTCTGGTTCAGCGACGGTGGGGTTTTGTTCCCATAGGCAACGTTGTTGCCGGTGATGTCTGGTGAGGACCTGCCTTACAACAGGCCTACAAGAGCTTAGTCCAGCCTCTCTCAGCCTATTACGGACAGTCTGAGCACTGGACACCTGAGCACCCTAACCTGTGCAGGTGTTGTTACACGGGGTCTGCCACTGCAAGGACGATCAGCTGTCCGTCCTATCTCCCTGTAGCGCTGTCTTAGGTGTCTCACAGTACAGACATTGCAATTTATTGCCCTGGCCACATCTGCTGTCCTCATGCCTCCTTGCAGCATGCCTAAGGCACGCTCACGCAGATGAGCAGGGACCCTGGGCATCTTTCTTTTGGTGTTTTTCAGAGTCAGTAGAAAGGCCTCTTTAGTGTCCTAAGTTTTCAGAACTGTGACCTTAATTTCTAACCGTCTGTAAGCTGTTAGTGTCTTAACGACCGTTCCACAGGTGCATGTTCATTAATTGTTTATGGTTCATTGAACAAGCATGGGTAACTGTGTTTAAACACTTTACAATGGAGATCTGTGGTTATTTAGATTTTTACGAATTATCTTTGAAAGACAGCGTCCTGAAAAAGGGATGTTTCTTTTTTTGCTGAGTTTATATCTCAGAGCGGTATTGGACTAAGATACAGTGGCATAGTATAGAGTACAGTATATACATATGAGATGGGTGATGCAATATTGACACACAATTAAAGTGACTAAGATACCGTAAAATAGTATAGAGTACAGTTTACACATATGAGATGAGTAATGCAAGATACGGAGACCTTTATTAAAGTGTCTCGTGTTTCATTTCCTTGAAGTGGTGCGGTTTATACATATGAGAAGAGTGATGCTAGATACGGAACATTATTAAAGTGGCTAGTGATTTGTAATCTATGTCTCCTGTGTTTGTGTCTTTGTCTGAACGTGTGTAGGGTTGCCTTGGAGATGCCATCCAATCTTCCAACGAAGCAACATTAAAAATGGCGTACGATCGGAGAGCACCTTTTTTGCCAGATTTAAATGTAAAATAGAGGCTTGTTTTTATCAGACAGTTTTAATTTAAACCCTTGAGGTGCGTTCAACAAGGCTGATGTTATCAGTGAAATACGTCAGCTTTTAAACTGTTAGCTAACGTTAGTGAATGTTTAATGGCAAAAATCTAGCTGAAGAACTTCAGCATATGTGATAGCTTTTTTAGTTATCCCTAGCTACTGTTTAATTGTTTGAATCAGCATTTAACGTTTAGGGACAGTCTTGTTGATCGGGCTGTGACGATACCAGTATGACAATATTTTTTCCATGGTAAGAATGAAAACATAAGGCAGGCTCAACTCTTTGGTCCCATGAATACTTGCTGTATGTAAAATATTCTGTGCTCTATCTTAGAAAATACATGTGACAACAAATGATATTTGTTTCCAACATTAAGGCTGTTTTCCTAAAGATGTAAAATCTGCTTTGTGTATGATTATTATTTGTGCTTCTAACTTTCTCACTCATCATTATTCACGATGCATTCAGGATTTTCCATAATCATGGTAGCATCCACATCAATGTAGTAGTGTATTCTATGACAGTCTGCACTTTAACCTCGTAGTCGTTGTATAATTTCAAATCCAAAGTGCTGAAGTACAGAGCCAAAAATAACAACAGCAAAAATTCACTGTTCCAATACTTTTGGAGCTCACTGTATCTGACCCTGTGTCAGTGTTTAGGGGCAACTTCCTCCTACATCTACTATAGCTTCTTAATCATGCTTTCAGAACGGAAACTGCTTTCACTACCTACTGTGCATCTCAAGTGTCTCCCTCTCTTACGAGAAAGCAATGATGTTCTAGCCCTACTGGGTATGACCTTTCACCTGTCCAGTCTTTGCAGATGAGTGCAGAGGAAGGGAGCGGTGTGAGGAGAGGATCTTGTTAGATTATTGAGATGTACCCCTATTCTACTCTCTATTAGAGGACAGAAAACCAAAAGAATTCAAGCACAGAGTTGCTGAATCCCAAATAGACTCCTGGATGAGGGGGTAGGGACGGACTAGGGAGGGATCGATTTGGGATTCACAAAGTAACATTCCCACACTGTCTGTGTGTGTAGCTACAGAGAGCATGACTGAGGGGAGAGGAGGGTTTGTAAAAGGAGTCTGTCCCTGATGTTTCAAGATGAAGGGAATGAAATGGCTCCAGGTTGAAGCTGTCTCTGTATTTAAGTGATACTGTATGTCTGGTGGCAAATGTTCAATAAATTGTTTCCTAATGATGCAGTTTGTTTTTGGAATTCAGCAGTGTTTGGGGGGGGGGGGGGTCAGTGGGCAAGCGGGGATGGAATTTGTGAGGGTTGGATAGAATGCATAAAAAGGAGAATTTGAGGGAGAGTGGTGAGCTGTGTGATTTGGGTAAACAATGATGGGCAGACACACACAGGCTTTGGCCACTTGATGGCAGTGTGGTGCAGCCCTACCACTATATTTAAAAACAAATCCCTGATAGGAAGAAGACAAGTAGAGATGTGTTTTAAAACTACTGGGATTTACCCCATGGGATTTTCCACGAATTGAGCACTTCAGATAAAATGGCATTTTATTGTCTGTTTACACAGACATTTGCCTCATCATAACTCAAATTGTGCTTAGCTCCTAGCCCCTCTTCCCTAATCACTTGTGTATATCTGAAAGGATTGTATTGGGGGAACCAGACTTGGGTTACTTTTATTTGAAAAGGCAAGTAGTTGAATATTGGAAAGTATTTCCTCATTGAAGAGACAACGAAAGCCATTCTGCTCCTGTCACTCATTATTTTTTGGTAACAGGTAGACCGGTAGAATTTAAAGGAAATATAAGGTAACTACTTCCTTATTGAGAACAATAATAAGTATGTCAGATTTCCAGGGTGATCTTGCTTTTAGCAAAGACATTCATTACATGAAAATCTAGTACTTTGAAGTATATGATATTCTAGTATATTTAATGTAAGTATACTAAAGACAAAAGAAAGTATACTTTTTAAAATTATACTGAAGTACACTTACTGTGATATGAAAATCAAGTATATGCTCATGTATACTGCAGTACACTTTTCACCACATGATAATAGAGTACACTTTGGATATACTGTAATTGAATGAAAATTATGTTGAA
>NC_060195.1:61703445-61784272 GCF_021184085.1 Oncorhynchus gorbuscha
ATCTGCCGAAATTGTTGCCACCCCTATTACTAGCCTGTTCAACCTCTCTTTCGTGTCGTCTGAGACTCCCAAAGATTGGAAAGCAGCTGCGGCCATCCCCCTCTTCAAAGGGGGGGACACTCTTGACCCAAACTGCTACAGACCTATATCTATCCTACCATGCCTTTCTAAGGTCTTCGAAAGCCAAGTCAACAAACAGATTAACGACCATTTCGAATCTAACCATACCTTCTCTGCTATGCAATCTGGTTTCAGAGCTGGTCATGGGTGCACCTCAGCCACGCTCAACGTTCTAAACGATATCTTAACCGCCATCGATAAGAAACATTACTGTGCAGCCGTATTCATTGATCTGGCCAAGGCTTTTGATTCTGTCAACCACCACATCCTCATCGGCAGACTCGACAGCCTTGGTTTCTCAAATGATTGCCTCGCCTGGTTCACCAACTACTTCTCTGATAGAGTTCAGTGTGTCAAATCGGAGGGTCTGCTGTCCGGACCTCCGGCAGTCTCTATGGGGGTGCCACAGGGTTCAATTCTTGGACCGACTCTCTTCTCTGCATACATCAATGAGGTCGCTCTTGCTGCTGGTGAGTCCCTGATCCACCTCTACGCAGACGACACCATTCTGTATACTTCCGGCCCTTCTTTGGACACTGTGTTAACAACCCTCCAGGCAAGCTTCAATTCCATACAACTCTCCTTCAGTGGCCTCCAATTGCTCTTAAATACAAGTAAAACTAAATCCATGCTCTTCAACCGATCGCTACCTGCACCTACCCGCCTGTCCAACATCACTACTCTGGACGGCTCTGACTTAGAATACGTGGACAACTACAAATACTTAGGTGTCTGGTTAGACTGTAAACTCTCCTTCCAGACCCATATCAAACATCTCCAATCCAAAGTTAAATCTAGAATTGGCTTCCTATTTCGCAACAAAGCATCCTTCACTCATGCTGCCAAACATACCCTTGTAAAACTGACCATCCTACCAATCCTCGACTTTGGCGATGTCATTTACAAAATATCCTCCAATACCCTACTCAACAAATTGGATGCAGTCTATCACAGTGCAATCCGTTTTGTCACCAAAGCCCCATATACTACCCACCATTGCGACCTGTACGCTCTCGTTGGCTGGCCCTCGCTTCATACTCGTCGCCAAACCCACTGGCTCCATGTCATCTACAAGACCCTGCTAGGTAAAGTCCCCCCTTATCTCAGCTCGCTGGTCACCATAGCATCTCCTACCTGTAGCACACGCTACAGCAGGTATATCTCTCTGGTCACCCCCAAAACCAATTCTTTCTTTGGCCGCCTCTCCTTCCAGTTCTCTGCTGCCAGTGACTGGAACGAACTGCAAAAATCTCTGAAACTGGAAACACTTATCTCCCTCACTAGCTTTAAGCACCAATTGTCAGAGCATCTTACAGATTACTGCACCTGTACATAGCCCACCTATAATTTAGCCCAAACAACTACCTCTTTCCCAACTGTATTTAATTTATTTATTTATTTTGCTCCTTTGCACCCCATTATTTTTATGTCTACTTTGCACATTCTTCCATTGCAAAACTACCATTCCAGTGTTTTACTTGCTATATTGTATTTACTTTGCCACCATGGCCTTTTTTGCCTTTACCTCCCTTCTCACCTCATTTGCTCACATTGTATATAGACTTGTTTATACTGTATTATTGACTGTATTACATTTACATTTAAGTCATTTAGCAGACGCTCTTATCCAGAGCGACTTTTGTTTTACTCCATGTGTAACTCTGTGTCGTTGTATCTGTCGAACTGCTTTGCTTTATCTTGGCCAGGTCACAATTGTAAATGAGAACTTGTTCTCAACTTGCCTACCTGGTTAAATAAAGGTGAAATAAATAAAAAAATAAAAAAATACTGTTGTGAAGACGTTTAAAGCCGGATTTGAATACAAAAAGATTTCCCAAGCTATAAACATCCCAAGGAGCACTGTGCAAGCGATAATATTGAAATGGAAGGAGTATCAGACCACTGCAAATCTACCAAGACCTGGCCGTCCCTCTAAACTTTCAGCTCATACAAGGAGAAGACTGATCAGAGATGCAGCCAAGAGGCCCATGATCACTCTGGATGAACTGCAGAGATCTACAGCTGAGGTGGGAGACTGTGTCCATAGGACAACAATCAGTCGTATATTGCACAAATCTGGCCTTTATGGAAGAGTGGCAAGAAGAAAGCCATTTCTTAAAGATATCCATAAAAAGTGTTGTTTAAAGTTTGCCACAAGCCACCTGGGAGACACACCAAATATGTGGAAGAAGGTGCTCTGGTCAGATGAAACCAAAATTGAACTTTTTGGCAACAATGCAAAATGTTATGTTTGGCGTAAAAGCAACACAGCTCATCACCCTGAACACACCATCCCCACTGTCAAACATGGTGGTGGCAGCATCATGGTTTGGGCCTGCTTTTCTTCAGCAGGGACAGGGAAGATGGTGAAAATTGATGGGAAGATGGATGGAGCCAAATACAGGACCATTCTGGAAGAAAACCTGTCTGCAAAAGACCTGAGACTGGGACGGAGATTTGTCTTCCAACAAAACAATGATCCAAAACATAAAGCAAAATCTACAATGGAATGGTTCAAAAATAAACATATCCAGGTGTTAGAATGGCCAAGTCAAAGTCCAGACCTGAATCCAATCGAGAATCTGTGGAAAGAACTGAAAACTGCTGTTCACAAATGCTCTCTATCCAACCTCACTGAGCACGAGCTGTTTTGCAAGGAGGAATGGGAAAAAATGTCAGTCTCTCGATGTGCAAAACTGATAGAGACATACCCCAAGCGACTTACAGCTGTAATCGCAGCAAAAGGTGGCCCTACAAAGTATTAACTTAAGGGGGCTGAATCATTTTGCACGCCCAATTTTTCCGTTTTTGATTTGTTAAAAGAGTTTGAAATATCCAATAAATGTCGTTCCACTTCATGATTGTGTCCCACTTGTTGTTGATTCTTCACAAAAAAATACAGTTTTATATCTTTATGTTTGAAGCCTGAAATGTGGCAAAAGGTCGAAAAGTTCAAGGGGGCCGAATACTTTCAAAGGCACTGTATCTTTTGTTTGTTATTAGTCTCACCCTTCAGCTCCACTTAACCCCTGCCATCTATCTCTTAACACCATCCGTATTGGATTTCTACTTGCCATATTTTTCAACTTTACTCTTATATTTCACAGAAGTTCTGAACCTTTCTATTCTCATAGTTTCTACAGATTATAAATTAAAGATAAACATTTTTGCTAGTAGTAATATTAGATTATTGATTGACAATTACTTTTTAAATCACCCAGCAGTGCTATCTGCAGAGTTAGCTCCAGGTAAATATTGAAATTCTTCAGCCATTGCTGGACCTGTAACCAAAAATACATATGGACTGTACCAAAACAAATTATCTAAGTTTAAGTTATTTAGTAATAGCAGTATCACCCAAATGTGGTAGTCTAAACTGCTGCATGCACTTCATGGGAATGGTTGTTCATGCAGGTCTTCATAAAAGATCTGCAGCGAAGCAGGGAGAAAACTAGTTTGGAACAGGGATAGAGATCATTTTTAAATGCAAATCTGATTGGATACAGCTTTTGCTTTCTGAAATATCAGCCTCAATTTAACTTCAGAGTTTATTTTTTTCTTTCTGAGGGCTAATCAGGGACATTTTCTGGGACAGCTCTAGCCAGGGAAAGGCCACCAGAATTGGGGACTGTCCCCAGAAATCTGGGAAATCTGTTCCCATAGGCACCAATGCGATAACAGCTGGGTCTTGTCTGCTGAGTTTATCGTTGATTGTATATGAATCAGAAAAAAATGGAAGTGAGTGGGTGTCTCGCTTCCTCTTCCATCTCTGACTACTCCTTCCTTCCCCCTTCCTTCCTCAGATTGGTAGTCCTGCCTTCTCCAATGCTTTATCTACATTTGGAACCAGCTGTCTCTCGTAGTCCCAGACCCTCTTGTCTTCATGCAGCTCCTTCTTGGTCAGTCCTCCTCGTAGGGGAACTCTGACATGGATGATATGACACACGTTAGGAGGAACCTTCACTGTCTTCCCAAAGTTACATTTACATTTACATTTAAGTCATTTAGCAGACGCTCTTATCCAGAGCGACTTACGCAGCACAGAGTGGACCGACGTCTGCTCCACTGTCCTGGGGTCAGAGACACAGAAGGGTTGTTAGACAGAGTGGACCGACGTGTGCTCCACTGTCCTGGGGTCAGAGACACAGAAGGGTTGTTAGACAGAGTGGATTGACGTCTGCTCCACTGTCCTGGGGTCAGAGACACAGAAGGGTTGTTAGACAGAGTGGACTGACGTCTGCTCCACTGTCCTGGGGTCAGAGACACAGAAGGGTTGTTAGACAGCTGTTCTATTCTATCCTTTCCTGGGTCTTACTTTCATCTTGTAGGGGTGGACGTTTCTAACCTGGACTGTACTATCATCTTGTAGGGGTTGTAGATTTTAACCTGGGCCATACTATCATCTTGGAGGGGTGGTAGATTCTAACCTGGGCCGTACTATCATCTTGGAGGGGTGGTAGATGCGATAGTCTGGCTCCTCTCTGTAGATGTACTCCATGATGTTGATCCCTTGAAACGTCCCGCCAGCTGGGTCGTTCAAACCTTCCACTGGGCTCAAACTGGGACTTAGGGAAGATGTGGTTCTCTATGAGGAACACTTCAGCCTGGGGAGATGGAGGTTGGGGTGAGAGAAGGCGAAAGAGAGAATTCATTCAGATTTTTTTCTTCCTATCTGATCTATTTTTCTCACTGTCCACACTATTGTATTTTGACTCATGTCAGACTTGCACATTCACACTGATGTAGCATATGAAATAGCAAGCAAACGCTTTGCTCATGAATTTCCTGTCACTGTTCCTTTAAATGTTGGAGTGGTTATCTTGGTAATGGCAGGTAAAAACAAACACTTCAAAGCACAACAATTCTGATCTGAGCATCCAGACTGAGGATGAGAACCACATATGATTGTGGTATCAGAACTCAAAAGATAAGATTCCATGGCTGCGTTTACACAGTTAGCCCAATTCGCATCTTTTTTGAATAATTGGTCTTTTCTGGTGTAAAAAATATCTGATGTGAGAAGATCGGATATGATTGGTTCAAAAAAAATATTAAAAAACAAAAACACCAAAGATCCGTAACTGCTGTTTACACATTGGGGAAAATATCAGATGTGTGTCAGAAATTCCAAATAATTGGCAAAACAAATCTGAATTGGGATGCCTGTGTAAACACAGCCTAACATATGCATACTACACAAGTAATGATCTACACACATACACAGTACTTCCCTGAGTCCTCCCCCTACCTTTGGGTTTTGCCTCTGAAGTACATCCATCATCTGGGGCAGGGTTTGATGCTGGTATGGAGCTATAATCTCATCGATGTCGTTCAGCAGTACATAGCGTGACTGATACATGTGTCTGTAGACACAGTCATTTAGAGTGGTCAACTGGCCATAGTAGTGGATGTCCCCTCCATGTTCACTGGGCTGCCAACCACGGGACGGGTTCATGTGTTGGTCGATAGGCCAGGGCACCACCTGCATTCAATCAATCAGTCAGTTAATTGGGGTTAACGGGCTCGTGGTAATGACTGGAACGTTATCAAATACATCAAACACATGGCTTACAGGTGTTTGATACCATTCCATTTGCTCCGTTCCGGCCATTATTATGAGCCATTCTCCCCTCAGCAGCCTCCACTGCTATCTATCTATCCATATATCCATCCATCCAATCAATTAATTCCTACCTCCACAAAGCCCTCTTGTGTGTAACTCTGTAGCAGTCTCTCCAGGTCTGCTCCATAGCTGGTGTTATACACCACAACATGCAATATAGCGATCAATCAATTAACCAATCTATTTAATTGTACCTTATTTTAACTAGGCTACACCATCCGAGATGAGTAGCATTCGGACGTCGTTGTCCTTCATCTTGTCGTGTCCCATGTATTTATCTTTTTATATATTTTTCTTCGCATATTCTTTTTATATTTTTCTAAACCTCAACTTCAAAATTCTGTCCTGCAAACCCGCCTCACCCAATGTGGTGTGGTTCTGTTTTTTTCTAAAGTATTTTTATTTACCTCGGAACCGGAATCCCCCAACAGAAGCTAGCCAGCTAAACACTGCTAGCGGTCATCAGCTAACCTTTAGCTCGGAAAGCTCTTGCCAGTTTGTATAACGCGATTCAAACCAAAGCATACCAGCCCTATTTTCTCTCCATATCCCCAAATTCCTACCGCAAGCTCTGGAGCTTTTCACTGGGATCATCGCAGCTAGCTAGCTGCAATCCGAGTGACTACTCCTGGCTAACATCTCTGTCCCGAAGCGAGCACCAATTAGCCTGGAGCTAGCCCATGCTAGGCCCATCTCCCGGCTAGCTAAAGAGGCCCATCAGCCACTCCTGGGCTACAATACCCGGACCCCTTCTACTGCCGGTACGGGGCACGGAACCTCGTCGATCCTTCACGACTGGACTACCGACGTAATCTGCTCGAGGGGGTATTCAACTGGCTCCTACGTCGCGACGTCCCCTGAATGTCCATCTGCTAGACGCGGCCCACAAGCTGTTTAGAGCATACCGGACTGTTAGCTAATAGGCCTGGGCCCCTTTTACTCAACAAAGCCCTGCTTATCCATCACGACTGGACTTCCGACGTAATCTGCCCAAGGTTTTTTCCCAACAGGCCCCTCCGTCGTGACGTCCCCTGAATGCCAATCTCCTAGCCTGCTAGCCGCGGCCCGCTAGCTGTCTAGAGCATATTGGACTGTTAGCTGAATAGATCCATCGGCCAATTTCTTGGGCCACTATACCTATTTTGCCAATTGGACTTGGACCCCTCTGCTACTCGGAATCCTACTAATCCATCACGACTGGTCTATTGATATCACCGCACACAGAGCCTAAAACAGACTTTCCTCCATCGCAACGTCCCTCTAAGGCCCTTCTGCTAGCTTGCTATCCCCGGCCTGCTAGCTGTCTGTGTCTCCAGCAAGCCAAACCACTCACTGGACCCCTATGATCACTTGGCTATGCATGCCCCTCCCTAATATCAGTATGCCTTGTCCACTACTGTCCTGGTTAGTGATTATTGACTTGTTTCACTGTAGAGCCTCTAGCCCTGCTCAATATGCCTTAACCAACCATTTAGTTCCATCTCCCACATATGTGGTGACATCACCTGGTTTAAATGTCTCTAGAGACAATATCTCTCTCATCATTACTCAATGCCTAGGTTACCTCCAATGTACTCGCATCCTACCATACCTTTGTCTGTACATTATGCCTTGAATCTATTCTATTCTATCGCACCAAGAACCCTGCTCCTTTTACTCTCTGTTCCGAATGTACTAGACAACCAGTTCTGATTATTATACCCTTATTCTACTCCTCCTCTGTTCCTCTGGTGATGTAGAGGTTAATCCAGGCCCTGCAGTGCCTAGCTCCACTCCTACTCCCCAGGTTATTTTATTTGTTGACTTCTGTAACCGTAAAAGCCTTGGTTTCATGCATTTTAACATTAGAAGCCTCCTCCCTAAGTTTGTTTTATTCACTGCTTTACCACACTCTGCCAACCCTGATGTCCTAGCCATGTCTGAATCCTGGCTTAGGAAGACCAGCAAAAACTCTGAAATTTCCATCTCTAACTAGAACATTTTCTGACAAGATCGAACTGCCAAAGGGGGCGGTGTTAGCCTGCAAAGTTCTGTCTTACTATCCAGGTCTGTACCCAAACAATTCGAGCTTCTACTTTTAAAAATCCACCTTTCCAGAAACAAATCTCTCACTGTTGCCGTTTGCTATAGACCACCCTCTGCCCCCAGCTGTGCCCTGGACACCATATGTGAATTGATTGCCCCCCATCTATCTTCAGAGCTCGTGCTGCTAGGTGACCTAAACTGGGACATGCTTAACACCCCGGCCATCCTACAATCTAAGCTTGATGCCCTCAATCTCACACAAATTATCAATGAACCCGCCAGGTAAAACCCCAAATCCGTAAACACGGGCACCCTCATAAATATCATCCTAACCAACTTGCCCTCCAAATACAAGATCTCAGCGATCACTGCCTCATTGCCTGCATCCATAATGGGTCTGTGGTCAAACGACCACCACTGTCAAATGCTCTCTAAACACTTCAGCGAGCAGGGCTTTCTAATAGACCTGGCCCGGGTATCCTGGAAGGATATTGACCTCATCCCGGCAGTAGAGGATGCCTGGTTATTCTTTAGAAGTGCTTTCCTCACCATCTTAAATAAGTATGCCCCATTCAAAAAATTTAGAACCAGGAACAGATATAGCACCTGGTTTTCTCCAGACCTGACTGCCCCTGTGATATGCAACTTTCAGGAAAGTTAGGAACCAATAAACACAGGCAGTTAGGAAAGCTAAGGCTAGCTTTTTCAAGCAGAAATTTGCATCCTGTAGCTCAAAGTTTTGGGACACTGTAAAGTCCATGGAGAATATGAGCACCTACTCCCAGCTGCCCACTGCACTGAGTCTAGGAAACAAATCCACTATAATTGAGAATTTCAACAAGCATTTTTCTACGGCTAGCTATGCTTTCCACCTGTTACCCCTATCCCGGTCAACAGCCCTGCACCCCCCACAGCAACTCGCCCAAGCCTCCTCCATTTCTCCTTCAACCAAATCCAGATAGCTGATGTTCTGAAAGAGCTGCAAAATCTGGACACCTACAAATCAGCCGGGCTAGACAATCTGGACCTTTCTAAAATGATCTGCCGAAATTGTTGCAACCCCTATTACTAGCCTGTTCAACCTCTCTTTCGTATCGTTGTTCAACCTCTCTTTCATATCGCTGTTCAACCTCTCTTTCGTAAGTTGCTGCGGGGGAGACACTCTAGACGCAAACTGCTACAGACCTATATCTATCCTACCCTGCCTTTCTAAGGTCTTCGAAAGCCAAGTTAACAAACAGATTACTGACCATTTCGAATCCCACCATACCTTCTCTGCTATGCAATCTGGCTTCAGAGATGGTCATGGGTGCACCTCAGCCATGCTCAAGGTCCTAAACGATATCATAACCGCCATCGATAAGAGACATTACTATGCAGATGTATTCATCGACCCGGCCAAGGCTTTCGACTCTGTCAATAACAACATTCTTATTGGCAGACTCAACAGCCTTGGTTTCTCAATTGCCTCACCTGGTTCACCAACTACTTCTCTGATAGAGTTCAGTGTGTCAAATCAGAGGGCCTGTTGTCCGGACCTCTGGCAGTCTCTATGGGGGTGCCACAGGGTTCAATTCTCTGGCCGACTCTTCTCTGTATACATCAATGATGTCACTCTTGCTGCTGGTGATTCTCTGATCCACCTCTACGCAGACGACACCATTCTGTATACATCTGGCCCTTCTTTGGACACCTTGTTAAAACTTTTTGGTGACGTGGGCCAGTATTGAGTAGCTTGGCTGAATAATGTGCCCAGAGTAAACTGCCTGCTTCTCTGTCTCAGATGCTAGTATATGCATATTATTAGTAGTATTGGATAGAAAACACTCGGAAGTTTCTAAAACTTGTTTGAATGATGCCTGTGAGTATAACAGAACTCATATGGCAGGCGAAAACCTGAGAAAAAATCCAAACAGGAAGTGGGAAATCTGAGGCTTGTAGTTTTTTAGCTCAGCCCCTATTGGAGATACAGTGGGATATTGGTTGTGTTGCACTTCCTAAGGCTTCCACTAGATGTCAACCGTCTTTAGAATCTTGAATGAGGCTTCTACTGTGAAGTGGGACTGAATGAGAGGGGAATGAGTCAGGTGTCTGGCAGAAAGCCGCGAGCTGGTCATGCGCATTTCACATGAGAGGTAGCTCCGTTCCATTGCTTTTCTACAGACATAGGAATTCTCCGGATGGAACGTTATTGAAGATTTATGATAAAAACATCCTAAAGATTGATTCTATACTTCGTTTGAAATGTTTCTACGACCTGTAATATAACTTTTTGAACTTTTCGTCCGATGTTCGGCTGGACCTGAACGAGTGTTTGGATCTGTGTACTAAACGCCCTAACAAAAGAAGCTATTTGGACATAAATGATGGACATTATCGAACAAATCAAACATTTATGGTGGAACTGGGAATCCTGGGAGTGCATTCTGATGAAGATCATCAAAGGTAAGTGATTATTTATAACGCTATTTCTGACTAATGTTGACTACCCAATATGGCGGATATCTTTTGGGCTGCTTCGTTGTCTGAACGCTTGTTAGAGGAAATCGTAGTTAAGATGAATAATTATGTATACATTATTGATATTCTAATACTATTATGTTATGATATGAAAAGTAAAGGTTATTGGTTAAGCTGTTACTGAAAATGTAAGCAGAACTAATTTGATTGTCTGTGCCTCTTGGGAAGGTCAAGGGGGAGAAAAATCTTTTCAGACAAGATAAGAATGTTTGGGTTTTGTTCCATTGGTGAGAGAAATCTGTATCTTTTAGACAGGTTGTAATGTCTGGTTTATGAGGGGAGTAGAAAGCATCTCCGGACCTAAACAAAAAAACAACGGGGCTATCGTGGGAAACTGATGATGTCATTTTGAGTTTATAACCTGTGGAAATCTGTGTATGTGGTGAGTACTCTCTGGAATTAAACGCTCTTTAACCTGGCTTTTAAGACTGGTCTCGATCTACTTCATGCATAATTAATGAACTTTACAACTCATGAAATTAATTAGAAAAGAGTGCTAATTGGTTTTGGCAATTAAAACATTAAAGGAATTTAGAATTCCTCTATCAACGCTGTACTCAGATTATTGCATGGTTTGCTTTTTCCGTAAAGTTTATTATTATTATTTTTTTAAATCTGACACAGGGGTTGCATTAAGGAGAAGTATATCTCTAATTACATGTGTAACACTTGTATTTTCATCAACATTTATGTAAATTGATGTGGCTCTATGCAAAATCTCTGTATGTTTTCGAACTACTGAATGTAACGCGCCAATGTAAAATGAGATTTTTTGATATAAATATGCACTTTAGCGAACAAAACATATATGTATGTCCTACGAGTGTCATCTGAGAAAGATCATCAAAGGTTATTGATGAATTCTATTTGTGCTTTTTGTGACTCCTCTCTTTGGCTGGAAAAATGGCTGTATTTTTCTGTGGCTTGGTGGTGACCTAACATAATCTTTTGTGGTGCTTTCGCTGTAAAGATGATTTGAAATCAGACACTGTGGTGGGATTAACAACAAGATCCTTGACTTCTGCGATGTAATTTACAAAATAGCCTCCAACACTCTACTCAGTAAACTGGATGTAGTCTTATCACAGTGCCATCCTTTCTGTCACCAAAACCCCATATACTACCCACCACTGAGACCTGTACGCTCTCGTTGGCTAGCCCTCGCTTCATACTCGTCGCCAAACCCACTGGCTCCAGGTTATCTACAAGTCTCTGCTAGGTAAAGCCCCACCTTATCCCAGCTCACTGGTCACCATAGCAGCACCAACCCTTAGCACGCACTCCAGCAGGTATATCTCACTGGTCACCCCCAAAGCCAATTCTTCCTTTGGCCGCCTTTCCTTCCAGTTCTCTGCTGCCAATGACTGGAACAAACTGCAAAAATCACTGAAGCTGGAGACTCATATCTCCCTCACTAGCTTTAAGCACCAGCTGTCAGAGCAGCTCACAGATCACTGCACCTGTACATAGCCCATCTGTAAATAGCCCATCCAACTACCTCATCCCCATACTGCATTTATTTATTTATCTTTCTCCTTTGTACCCCAGTATTTCTATTTGCGCATTCATCTTCTGCACATCTACCATTCCAGTGGTTAATTGCTATATTGTAATTACCTCACCACCATGGCCTATTTATTGCCTTACCTCCCTCATCCTACCTCATTTGCACACACTGTATATAGACTTTATCTACTGTATTATTGACTGTATGCTTGTTTATTCCATGTGTCGAACTGCTTTGCTTTATCGTGGCCAGGTCGCAGTTGTAAATGAGAACTTGTTCTCAACTAGCCTACCTGGTTAAATAAAGGTTAAATAAATAAAGTTAAGAACAAATTCTTACTTACAGTGACGGCCTAGGAACAGTGGGTTAACTGCCTTGTTCAGGTGCAGAATGACAGTTTTATCCTTGGCAGCTCAGGGATTTGATCTAGCAACCTTTCTGTTTGTGACCCAACGCAATAACCACTAGGCTACCTGCCGATCAATCAATACTCACTTGTACATCTCCAGAGTCTGGGTGACCTGAAGCACGTTGTTATGATCACCAAATAAATTGGACCAACAGACAGTGAAGTTGGACTGAAACTCCTCTTCCTCCTTTTTCACAAGGTTCTGGATGTGGAGGAAGGTTTGGTTCTGAGCGAGCTCGGCGTCAGCTTGTATGGTGAGGGTCACGTGTGACGGGTCGCAGTCGGGATGATTCGGACAAAGGACGTCGGTCGTCACGAAGCGGAAACCTTTATCCCAATATAGAACAGGGACACATATAATTACTGTACAGTGTAAACTACATCAACAACTCAACAAACCAATCAGCAAATCACCAAGCCCCTTATTTCTTTGATTCGGGTGTTGATTCAGGTGTGTCAGTGCAGGGCTAAAACCAAATAGCAAATAGCAGATACCAAAGTGATCAGAGTGCATCTGGACTTCAGCCTTCGTTCCATTAGCCCAGTGAGTCCCACAGTAGAACACACAGTACAGAGGCTGGACGGAGTCTCGTCTGAAGATACTGATGATGCGTACGGAGCTTCCCTCCAAACGATGTTCCTTGTAGGCCCCCACCATGAAGTGTTCGGTGTCGTTGACAGGCGTGATGGACTGGTCAGAGATGAGGTGCGGATAGAGGTGCTGGTGGTTGCCTGGCTGTGACCTGAGGAATCATGGACAGATGTTGTAGTTCTACAGCAGAAATGTGTGTCCCAGACAATGTTCTCCCTTTGTCACTTTTATTTCTTGATCGTACGGGAGAGTCTTCACGGTACCTGGGCAATGTGACGATGACGTAGACCATGACTGCCAGAGCAGAAGCTATCAGTAGAGGGAACGTACTCCTCTTCACCATCATGAGCCAGATCTAGAAAGGTAGTTCATAGAAGGTGAAGGTTGAGGTGACCTTTGAAGAGAAGTGAAAGTTAATAATCTAGTTGCACTTGTTCCCTGGCTGCGTTTACACAGGCAGCCCAATTCTAATAATTTTTTTTTTTTCAGATCAGCTCTTTGCACATAATTGGGCAAAAGATCAGAATTGGATTGCCTGTTTAAACGCAGCCTCTGATCCTTAAAGTGAGATGAAGACATGCATGTCATGCATAATACTGTATCTAATGACACTCAATGGGCCTCAAGTTCAAGTTTCATCTTGCAGCATTATTTGTCCCAGGGAGGGCAATAGTGGCTTTGAAGTGTATGACATGAAAAACATATCAAATCCACATGGACCAGAATGGAAACGACAGCAAGGGACATAATTGAAATAAGTAATAGACTTTGTTGTATTATGTCTGTCTAGATGTGTGTATGTATTTGTATGTATTTGTCAACCACTGCCTTGAGGGTAAGTGACAGGTGTGTGCCGTGGTTGATCGCAGTTGTAGTTGTTGTGTGTGCTTGTATAGAGTTCTTAGTGGACAGACCAGAGCAGGAGTTTCAGGACCTAAATGAGAAAGCTCTGAAACACATCCTCAGGAAGATACCTGATGAGATCAATGACCAGGTACTCTTACCAAAGATGGTTGATAACTGAATTCATGTTAGTTGACAACTGAACCAAATGTCAATCAAAACTAGACTTTGAACTGATGTCTGTGCCCAGTGGAATGTGTGATGAGTGAGTATGTTTATGGAAACTTCGGGTACAAGACAATCCAGCCTACAAATAAATACGTTGGTTGAAAAGTGTCGTTGAAAATTTCCTGTATTACCAAATCATGAGAGAGCAAACCACACACATGTCAGAGTTATCATAAAGTCCATCTTTAATTATATGAGCTTCACCCTAGCCCTGTAACTCTCAGATCAATTCAGTGTCTATAAATGAATTCGTTGAGAGTGCTTACATATTGGCAACTGAGATCCATAGCCAGACAGCATTGGCTATAAATTATCGTTCAGTTTGGTCTCCTACACTAAGTTCTTATCTCGTTCTTGGTACCACTTAGAACCAAAAACATTACCTCATCCAATGGCATATATCATATACACCCCCTCCTGGACAAGATCAGAAAAGACTGTGAGCCTCTTAGGTCATACACTAAATCAAGATAAGGGCAACCTCAGAGGGGACATGTAAATAGTTAGATACATTCCCATAAGAAGACAGGCCTGACCTCTCCCCTCTCTGGGGCCCATTGTGACTAAGCCCTGGCAGAGAAGGGATAACTGCAAACTTTAAACAGTATTATCCAAAAGAAGACATTCTAATGACAAATATCTCATATAAGCATTATTATATAAATACAACATATTTTTTATCAATGTTACCTAACTAATTCTGATTCTGCTACTACAAAAGAAGCAATGGCAAAAATGATTAAAGCACCGATTATGGATGTACTCACGTCAAGCGGACCTACGACAAAAATACATAGTAAAACTTAAAACGTTGAAATCCAGAGCCTGTTTTGCTAACATACAATGTGTTTGCTGAAATTCCACTCATTGTACTATGTGTCATGCTAAGCACGAACAAGGAGTGGAATGAAAACTCAAACAAACTGGTCGGCTCCCTACCCAGGCTAGCTATACATATGTCAATCTGTACTTGAATTTTTGTACATGCACTTTTTTTGTTAGGCCTACTTGGGTGAATTTTGGCCCATTCCTCCTGACAGAGGTGGTGTAACTGAGTCAGGTTTGTAGGCCTCCTTGCTCACACATGCTTTTCCAGTTCTGCCCACGAAGTTTCTATGGGACTGAGGTCAGGGCTTTGTGATGGCCATTCCAATACCTTGACCCTGTTGTCCTTAAGCCATTTTGCCACAGCTTTGGAAGTATGCTTGGGGTCATTTACCATTTGGAAGACACATTTAAGACCAAGCTTTAACTTCCTGACTGATGTCTTGAGATGTTGCGTCAATATGTCCACATCATTTTCCCTTCCTCATGATGCCATCTATTTTTTGAAGTGCAGCAGTCCCTCCTACAGCAAAGCACCCCCACAGCATGATGCTGCCTTCCCTGTGCTTCACTTTTGGGATGGTGCTCTTCGGGCTTGCAGCCTCCCCCTTTCTCCTCCAAACGTAACAATGGTCATTCTGGCCAAACAGTTCTATTTTTGTTTCATCAGACCAGATGACATTTCTCCAAAAAGTACGATCTTTGTTCTCATGTGCAGTTGCAAACCGTAGTCTGGCATTTTTATGGAGGGTTTGGATCAGTGGCTTCTTCCTTGCTGAGCGGCCATTCATGTTATATCGAGAAAGGACTCGTTTTACTGTGGATAAAGATCCTTTGGTGCCTGTTTCCTCCAGCATCTTCACAAGGTCCTTTGCTGTTGTTCTGGGATTGATTTGCACTTTTCGCACCAAAGTACGTTCATCTCCAGGAGACAACGCGTCTACTTCCTGAGCAATATGACGGTTATGTGTTCCCATGGTGTTTATATTTGCGTACTATTGTTTGTACAAATGAATGTGGTACCTTCAGACATTTGGAAATTGTACCCAAGGATGAACCAGACTTGTGGAGGTCTACAAATTTTTTTATGGGGTCTTGGCTGATTTCTTTTCCTTTTCCTATGATGTCAAGGAAAGAGGCTCTGAGTTTGAAGGTAGGCCTTTAAATACATCCACAGGTACACCTACAATTGACTCAAATTATGTCAATTAGCCTATCAGAAGCTTCTAAAGCCTGGACATCATTTTCAAAGCTGCCTGGGAATTTTCCAAGCTGTTTAAAGGCACAGTCAATTTAGTGTATGTAAACTTCTGACCCACTGGAATAGTGATACAGTGAATTATAAGTGAAATAATGTCTGTAAACAATTGTTGGAAAAATTACTTGTGTTGTGCACAAAGAAGATGTCCTAACAGACTTGCCAAAACTATAGTTTGTGAACAAGAAATGTATGGAGTGGTTGAAAAACAAGTGTTAATGACTCCAACCTAAGTGTTTGTAAACTTCCAACTTCAACTGTACACTGGTCTTTAGTTTTAAACCATTTCTCAACCATGTAGCCACACTGTCTGGTCTCTATTTAAATTGAGAATACTTCTAAAGTTGTGGCAAAATGGCTTAAGGACAACAAAGTCAAGGGATTGGAGTGGCCATCACAAAGCACTGACCTCAATCCTATAGAAAATGTGTAGGCATACCTGAAAAAGTGTGTGCTTGCAAGGAGGCCTACAAACCTGACTCAGTTACACCATCTCTGCCAGGAGGAATGGGCCAAAATTCACCCAACTTATTGTGGGAGGTCTGTGGAAGGCTACCCGAAACGTTTGACCCAAGTTAAACAATTAAATGGCAATGCTACCAAATACTAATTGAGTGTATGTAAACTTCTGACCCACTGGGAATGTGATGAAAGAAATAAAAGCTGAAATAAATCATTCTCTCTACTATTATTCTGACATTTCACATTCTTGAAATAAAGTGGTGATCCTAACTGACCTTAGACATGGAATTTCTACTAGGATTAAATGTCAGGAATGGTGAAAAACTGAGTTTAAATGTATTTACCTAACGTGTATGTAATCTTCCAACTTCAACTGTATGTATTCTAAGAATACTGAAGCACAGCTTTATAAGCTATGAATTTAAAGTACACTTTAAAAAGTACACAAAGCACAGTCAATGCTACTTATTGTGAAGGGGCTTTATTATTATTACTTTAAGTACAGATAAAATCAAATACATTTAAAAGCTACTATTTATACTTTCAATACAATTGTAACACACTTAAAGATAAAATCATTCAAATCAATCAAAGACTCAGCGATATGACGTAGAGGCACAAAGTAAACAGCATAGCAGGTCAATGTCTGCAACACCGAAGAGCGTTCAAGTGTGGGGCTAAACTTCTCTGCAGGTTTGGTTCAGCATGAAGCAAATCTATTCACATGCGCAGTAGTCCTGCCTTCTCCAATGCTTTATCTACATTAGGAACCAGCTGTCTCTCGTAGTCCCAGACCCTCTTGTCTTCATGCAGCTCCTTCTTGGTCAGTCCTCCTTGTAGGGGAACTCTGACATGGATGATGTGACACACGTTAGGAGGAACCTTCACTGTCTGCCCAAAGTTACGCAGCACAGAGTGGACCGACGTCTGCTCCACTGCCCTGGGGTCAGAGACACAGAACGGTTGTTAGACAGAGTGGACAGACGTCTGCTCCACTGTCCTGGGGTCAGAGACACAGAAGGGTTGTTAGACAGAGTGGGTCGACGTCTGCTCCACTGTCCTGGGGTCAGAGACACAGAAGGGTTGTTAGACAGAGTGGACCGACGTCTGCTCCACTGCCCTGGGGTCAGAGACACAGAAGGGTTGTTAGACAGAGTGGACCGACGTCTGCTCCACTGTCCTGGGGTCAGAGACACAGAAGGGTTGTTAGACAGAGTGGACCGACGTCTGCTCCACTGCCCTGGGGTCAGAGACACAGAAGGGTTGTTAGACAGAGTGGACCGACGTCTGCTCCACTGTCCTGGGGTCAGAGACACAGAAGGGTTGTTAGACAGAGTGGGTCGACGTCTGCTCCACTGTCCTGGGGTCAGAGACACAGAAGGGTTGTTAGACAGAGTCGACCGACGTCTGCTCCACTGTCCTGGGGTCAGAGACACAGAAGGGTTGTTAGACAGAGTGGACCGACGTCTGCTCCACTGCCCTGGGGTCAGAGACACAGAAGGGTTGTTAGACAGAGTGGGTCGACGTCTGCTCCACTGTCCTGGGGTCAGAGACACAGAAGGGTTGTTAGACAGAGTGGACCGACGTCTGCTCCACTGCTCTAGGGTTGTTAGATAGAGGTTGTATCATCTTGTAGGGTTGGTAGATTCTAACCAGAGCCCTATACTACAAACTCTGAGCTCAACTCGAGATCACCACTCACACAAATGTGGCTCACCTTTTATCCAGGTACATTTCTATGGCAAAGTATCCTGAGGAACTAAACTGCTCCGAGGCAGGCTAACTCAGGGATAACTCTACTTATCCTGAATGAAATGTCTGAGCCGTGAGTTCAGGACCAATGAGATCAGGTTCCCATCATCCCTTTGATTTGAAGAGGACCACTGATTAAATATTGTATTAACCAAATACATTTTTGCGTTAAAAAAAATAGTAATGTTAAATACCTATCACATTACACATTTGGTAATGACAGGATGCATTTGAAACTTCACTCACAGTATGACTTTCGTATGACTTTATAAAATGATTTTATTTATTGGAGAGGGAAAAAAGGTGGTTGTGCATTGATAAACACACCCAAGACGGCATGAACGATACGTAATAAAAGAAAGACGGCACTTCTAATAACCCCTTTCACTCCATAATCTGCAGCATTTGCAAGATAGCTTTTCTTTCATTCTTTTGGAAAGAATTTAAATGTGGCACTGACTCACCCATGGATTTATGTTTCAGCATTGTCTCAATGAAAAGTTCAGAGTTCGATTAGTCACGTGCGACATGCATGCACAGTTCTAAGTCTGCTAGAGTGAGAAGCAGGAGTACAAGCAATATCCATTGTCGTAATAGGGATGAAGCCTGAGCTTGAATGTGAACCTAACTGAAGCTGACGAGCTTTAGAAAACCCTGAGTACATCTAGCTAGCTTCTTAGTAAACTACTCTGGTCCATACTATCATCTGGGAGGGGTGGCAGGTTCTAAACTGGGCCGTACTATCATCTGGGAGGGGTGGTCGGTTCTAATCTGGGCCATACTATCATCTGGGAGGGGTGGCAGATTCTAACCTGGGCCGTACTATCATCTGGGAGGGGTGGCAGATTCTAACCTGGGCCGTACTATCATCTGGGAGGGGTGGCAGATTCTAACCTGGGCCGTACTATCATCTGGGAGGGGTGGTAGATTCTAACATGGGCCCTACTATCATCTGGGAGGGGTGGCAGGTTCTAACCTGGGCCGTACTATCATCTTGGAGGGGTGGTAGATGCGATAGTCTGGCTCCTCTCTGTAGATGTGCTCCATGATGTTGATCCCTGGAACATCCCTCCAGGTGGGTCGTTCAAACCTTCCACTGGGCTCAAACTGGGACTTAGGGAAGATGTGGTTCTCTATGAGGAACACTTCAGCCTGGGGAGATGGAGGTTGGGGTGAGAGAAGGTGAAAGAGAGAATTCATTCAGATTTATTTTCTTCATATCTGATCCATTTTTCTCACTGTCCACACTATTGTATTTTGACTCATGTCAAACTTGCACATTCACACTAATGTAGCATATGAAATAGCACGCAAACACTTTGCTCATGAATTTCCTGTCACTGTTCCTTTAAAATGTTGGAGTGGTTATCTTGGTAACGGCAGGTCATGTGCAAAAACAAACACTTCAAAGCACAACAATTCTGATCTGAGCGTCCAGACTGAGGATGAGAACCACATACGATTGTGGTATCAAAACTCAAAAAATAAGATTCCATGAGTTTACACAGTTAGCCCAAACCCAAATCTTTAACTAATTAGTCTTTTGACCAATTAAATCGATTCAAAAAAATATCTAATGTGAGAAGATCTGATGTAATTGGTCAACAAAATTATTATCAACTAAAATCTCCAAAGATCAGAAAATGCTGTTAACAAATTGGGGAAAATATCACATTTGTATCAGATGTGCCAAATAATTGAGGAAAAAAAATCTGCATTGGATTGCCTGTGTAAACACAGCCTAACATATTCACAACACACACGTCATGATCTACCTTAACACACATACACAGTACTTCCCTGAGTCCTCCCCCTACCTTTGGGTTTTGCCTCTGAAGTACATCCATCATCTGGGGCAGGGTTTGATGCTGGTAAGGAGCTATAATCTCATCGATGTCGTTCAGCAGTACATAGCGTGACTGATACATATTTCTGTAGACACAGTCATTTAGAGTGGTCAACTGGCCATAGTAGTGGATGTCCCCTCCATGTTCACTGGGCTGCCAACCACTGGACGGGTTCATGTATTGGTTGATAGGCCAGGGCACCACCTGCAGTCAATTAATCAGTCAGTTAATGAATCCCATCTATCTGTCAATCCATCCAATCAATTAATTCCAAGATGGCATAGCAGTTCAGACGTCTTTTGTCCTCGTCTTGTCGTGTCCTGTGTATATATATATATTGTGGCAAAGAAGGGGGTCGAGTGATAAGTGGCAGATATGTGAGAGCAGAACTAATAAATGGGCTCTGCCCGATCACTAAAATGGCCACCCCTGTCAGAACTACAGATCACAAAATGGCCGACCGCCAAAACTACAAGTCCCAGAAGCAAGGGGAACCCTCAGAAGGAGGAGCCGACTCACAGATAAAGGGTCAAGAAAAACCAGGAAGAGGAAGAGAGGGTGCTGGAAGGATCTATGAACAATAGAGAAAGAGACTATAGAGATTGGCTGGATTTACCGTGTATGAGCTGGATTGTTTTGGACTTACCTGTTGGCGTTTGGACCTGGACCTACCGAGAACCCGATTCGTGTACCAAACCCTGCTATCCTTGACCTCGCCTACGGCCTGGGTGGACCAGGACGGAGAAACACACAGGTACTGTCCTGTTCGAAAGAACTCTCATACTTGGTGATTTGGTGACAGTTTACCACTTAGTTTGTGACAAACGCTCCTAACCTTGAATAGGTTTGCCACACGTGGTGGAGGATGCAGGCAGACTAAAATACCACTGGTTAGGTAGAAGGAAAAAATAAATAAATGTTCAGTTAGCACTCCAAAGGGGAGTCAGGTTTTTTTTGTTTAGGCTTTGTTTGGTTAGGACAGTTTTTCAGGAAAATGAGTATGGAGGGAGCCATACAGGCCCTGTTCCAAGCGGCGGCCGCCCAACAAGAGGCAACTAGAGCTCAACAAATAGCTCATCAGGATGCAATGCGAATGTATCAGGACACGTTACAGGTCCAGCACCGCACCAACCAGCTGCTCAGAGAAGAGCAAGAGAGAAACACCCGGGAGTTAAGAGAAGGCCTAAAGGGGCTAGCCGACCAAATTGGGGCTCAATTACCAGCTGCAAATACCCAGAGGGCCAATCATTTTCTTCAAAAAATGACAGCACAGGATGATGTGGAAGCATATCTTACCACCTTCGAAAGGACGGCAGAGAGGGAGAAGTGGCCGAAAGAAGAATGGGCAGGGCTTCTGGCACCATACCTGGCAGGGGACGCTCAAAAAGCATATTTCGACCTGGAGTTGAAAGATGCACAGGATTACGATAAACTAAAGGGAGAGATCCTGACTAGACTGGGAGTGACCGATACCGTGAGGGCACACCGCTTCCACCAGTGGTCCTACCGACCGGGACAACCCCCACGAACACAGATGTTCGACTTGATTCACCTGGCACGGAAATGGTTGCGACCAGAGACCCAGTCATCCGTCGACCATCGTTCTCAACCAGTTTCAGCGAGGTCTACCCCAAGAAGTGAGACGATGGGTTGGCCAGAACGAGGTACTTTCCGCCGACCATCTCGTGGGCCTGGTTAAACGGTATTGTACAGCAGGAACAGCTGAGCAGGCACAGGAGGAAAGATTCCTGTCCCCCAGGTATGGGCGAACCATCGGACAGGGTAAGGCTGTCCCAACATATAGAGGGGGAAGAGAGCAGTGTGGGGCCATGAGGAAAGAATCAGAATCAGGCCGAGACACTAAGGGAAAAAAACGGAAACCGGGACTGGGTGTCGAGGGGGTCTCCCCCCCCCCCCCCCCCCCCCCGAACCCCTATTATCTGTTACAATTGTAATCAACCAGGACATATTGCAGCCTACTGCCCTATTAAAGAAGAGCCAATGCAATGTAACCTTGGTGAAAATGAAGATGATATACGGTATGCATGTCCTGTTGTAGATATGTGAGAGCAGAACTAATAAACGGGCTCTGCCCGATCACTAAAATGGCCACCCCTGTCAGAACTACAGATCACAAAATGGCCGACCGCCAAAACTACAAGTCCCAGAAGCAAGGGGAACCCTCAGAAGGTGGAGCCGACTCACAGATAAAGGGTCAAGAAAAACCAGGAAGAGGAAGAGAGGGTGCTGGAAGGATCTATGAACAATAGAGAGACTATAGAGATTGGCTGGATTTACCGTGTATGAGCTGGATTGTTTTGGACTTACCTGTTGGCGTTTGGACCTGGACCTACCGAGAACCCGATTCGTGTACCAAACCCTGCTATCCTTGACCTCGCCTACGGCCTGGGTGGACCAGGACGGAGAAACAAACACACAGGTACTGTCCTGTTCGAAAGAACTCTCATACTTGGGTGATTTGGTGACAGTTTACCACTTAGTTTGTGACAAACGCTCCTAACCTTGAAGAGGTTTGCCACAATATATATTTACAACTTTCTTCGCATACATTTTATATATATATTTTTTGTTTTCCTTAAACTCCTCTTCAAAACACTCTCCTGCAACCTGCCTCACCAATTTATATATATTTTTAAAGAAAGTATTATTTACCCCAAATCTGTAATCCTCCATAGAAGCTAGCCCAGAAGCTAGCCAGAAGCTAATCAGAAGCTAGTTAGCTTCTTACTGGCTAATCGTTAGTATTCAGCTAACCACGGTTTGTGGTCATCAGCTATCCTTTAGCTCGAAAATCTATCGGCAGTTTTGTACGGCGCGGCTCGTACCGGAACATACCGGACCTATTTTTCTCTCCATGTCCCCGGATTTCAACCGCTAACTCTGGACATTTATACCTGGCTCTCGCAGCTATCCGTGTGACTATCGGCTTACGTCGATTCCGGAGCAAACATCAATTATTCCGGAGCTAGCCAGCTGAAGATTTCAATCAGTCACTCCTGGGCTACAATCACCTATCCGGACCCGTTTTACTGCCAACGCGGAGCCCCACCGGGCCTTCACAACTGGACTACCGACGTTATCTACCCGAGGGAGTTATCCGGCTGGCTCCTCCGTCGCAACGTTACCTGAACGCCCATCTGCGGTCCGCTAATCGTTAGCTGTCTTATCGGCTGCTATCTGAATAGACCTATCGGACAATTTTTATTTTATTTTCTTGGGCCTCTATAACTATATCTATTGTTTTTTTTGCGAATTGGATTGATCCCCCCTACCACACGGAACCCCACTAATCCTACCGACGGAAACGCACAAGGTGGCTAAAAACAGACCTCCATCCTATGCTAACTTGCTACCGATGGCCCGGCTAGCTGTCTGAATCGCCGTGACCCTAACCAACTTCACTACTCACTGGACCCTTTTGATCACTCGACTAAGCATGCCTCTCCTTAATGTCAATATGCCTTGTCCATTGCTGTTCTGGTTAGTGTTTATTGGCTTATTTCACTGTAGAGCCTCTAGTCCTGCTCACTATACCTTATCCAACTTATTAGTTCCACCACCCACACATGCGATGACATCTCCTGGTTTCAATGATGCTTCTAGGGACAATATCTCTCTCATCATCACTCAATACCTAGGTTTACCTCCACTGTCTTCACATCCTACCATACCTTTGTCTGTACATTATACCTTGTAGCTATTTTATCGCCCCCAGAAACCTCCTTTTACTCTCTGTTCCAGATGTTCTAGACGACCAATTCTTATTGCTTTTAGCCGTACCCTTATCCTACTCCTCCTCTGTTCCTCTGGCAATGTAGAGGTGAATCCAGGCCCTGCAGTGCCTAGCTCCACTTCTATTCCCCAGGCACTCTCTTTTGATGACTTCTGTAACCGTAATAGCCTTGGTTTCATGCATGTTAACATTAGAAGCCTCCTCCCTAAGTTTGTTTTATTCACTGCTTTAGCACACTCTGCCAAACTGGATGTTCTAGCTGTGTCGGAATCCTGGCTTAGGAAGACCACCAAAAATTTTGACATTTTCATCCCAAACTACAACATTTTCAGACAAGATAGAACTGCCAAAGGGGGCAGTGTTGCAATCTACTGCAAAGATAGCCTGCAGAGTTCTGTCCTCCTATCCAGGTCTGTACCCAAACAATTTGAACTTCTACTTTTAAAAATCCACCTCTCTAAAAAAAGTCTCTCACCGTTGCCGCCTACTATAGACCACCCTCTGCCCCCAGCTGTGCTCTGGACACCATATGTGAACTGATTGCTCCCCATCTATCTTCAGAGCTCGTGCTGCTAGGCGACCTAAACTGGAACATGCTTAACACCCCAGCCATCCTACAACTAAGCTTGATGCCCTCAATCTCACACAAATTATCAATGAACCTACCAGGTACCTCCCCTAAACACGGGTACCTTCATAGATATCATCCTAACCAACTTCCCCTCTAAATACACCTCTGCTGTCTTCAACCAAGATCTCAGCGATCACTGCCTCATTTCCTGCATCCGTAATGGGTCAGCGGTCAAACGACCTCCACTCATCACTGTCAAACGCTCCCTGAAACACTTCAGCGAGCAGGCCTTTCTAAACGACCTGGCCGGGGTATCCTGGAAGGATATTGATCTCATCCTGTAAGTAGAGGATGCCTGGTTATTTTTAACCATCTTAAATAAGCATGCCCTATTCAAGAAATTTAGAACCAGGAACATATATAGCCCTTGGTTCTCCCCAGACCTGACTGCCCTTAACAACACAAAAACATCCTATGGCGTTCTGCATTAGCATCGAACTGCCCCCGTGATATGCAGCTGTTCAGGGAAGCTAGAAACCATTATACATAGGTAGTTAGAAAAGGCAAGGCTAGCTTTTTCAAGCAGAAATTTGCTTCCTGCAACGCAAACTCAAAAAAGTTCTGTGACACTGTAAAGTCCATGGAGAATAGGAACACCTCCTCCCAGCTGCCCACTGCACTGAAAATAGGAAACACTGTCACCACTGATAATCCACTATAATTGCGAATTTCGATAAGCATTTTTCTATGGCTGGCCATGCTTTCCACCTGGCTACTCCTACCCCGGTCAACAGCACTGCACCCCCCCACAGCAACTCGCCCAAGCCTTCCCCATTTCTCCTTCTCCCAAATCCAGTCAGCTGATGTTCTGAAAGAGCTGCAAAATCTGGACCCTTACAAATCAGCCGGGCTAGACAATCTGGACCCCTTCTTTCTAAAATTATCTGCCAAAATTGTTGCCACCCCAATTACTAGCCTGTTCAACCTCTCTTCGTGTCGTCTGAGATTCCCAAAGATTGGAAAGCAGCTGCGGTCATCCCCCTCTTCAATGGGGGGGGGACAATCTTGACCCAAACTGCTACAAACCTATATCTATCCTACCATGCCTTTCTAAGGTCTTCGAAAGCCAAGTCAACAAACAGATTACCGACCATTTTGAATCTCACCATACCTTCTCTGCTATGCAATCTGGTTTCAGAGCGGGTCATGGGTGCACCTCAGCCACGCTCAAGGTCCTAAACGATATCTTAACCGCCATCGATAAGAAACATTACTGTGCAGCCGTATTCATTGATCTGGCCAAGGCTTTCGACTCTGTCAATCACCACATCCTCATCGGCTGACTCGACAGCCTTGGTTTCTCAAATGATTGCCTCGCCTGGTTCACCAACTACTTCTCTGATAGAGTTCAGTGTGTCAAATCGGAGGGTCTGCTGTCCGGACCTCTGGCAGTCTCTATGGGGGTGCCACAGGGTTCAATTCTTGGACCGACTCTCTTCTCTGTATACATCGATGATGTCGCTCTTGCTGCTGGTGAGTCTCTGATCCACCTCTACGCAGACGACACCATTCTGTATACTTCTGGCCCTTCTTTGGACACTGTGTTAACAACCCTCCAGGCAAGCTTCAATTCCATACAACTCTCCTTCCGTGGCCTCCAATTGCTCTTAAATACAAGTAAAACTAAATGCATGCTCTTCAACCGATCACTGCCTGCACCTGCCCGCCTGTCCAACATCACTACTCTTGGCAGTTCTGACTTAGAATATGTGGACAACTACAAATACCTAGATGTCTGGTTAGACTGTAAACTCTCCTTCCAGACCCACATCATCCATCTCCAATCCAAAGTTAAATCTAGAATTGGCTTCCTATTTCGCAACAAAGCATCCTTCACTCATGCTGCCAAAAACACCCTTGTAAAACGGACCATCCTACCAATCCTAGACTTCTGCGATGTCATTTACAAAATAGCCTCTAATACCCTACTCAACAAATTGGATGCAGTCTATCACAGTGCAATCCGTTTTGTCACCAAAGCCCCATATACTACCCACCATTGCTACCTGTACGCTCTCATTTGCTGGCCCTCGCTTCATACTCGTCGCCAAACCCACTGGCTCCATGCCATCTAAAAGACCCTGCTAGGTAAAGCCCCCCTTATCTCAGCTCGCTGGTCACCATAGCATCTGTAGCATGCGCTCCAGCAGGTATATCTCTCTGGTCACCCCCAAAACCAATTCTTTCTTTGGCCGCCTCTCCTTTCAGTTCTCTGCTGCCAATGACTGGAACGAACTACAAAAATCTCTGAAACTGGAAACACTTATCTCCCTCACTAGCTTTAAGCACCAGCTGTCAGAGCAGCTCACAGATTACTGCACCTGTACATAACCCACCTATAATTTAGCCCAAACAACTACCTCTTTCCCTACTGTATTTTATTTATTTATTTATTTATTTTGCTCCTTTGCACCCCATTATTTTTATTTCTACTTTGCACGTTCTTCCATTGCAAATCTACCATTCCAGTGTTTAACTTGCTATATTGTATTTACTTTGCCACCATGGCCTTTTTTTGCCTTTCCCTCCCTTATCTCACCTCATTTTCTCACATCGTATATAGACTTGTTTCTACTGTATTATTGACTGTATGTTTGTTTTACTCCATGTGTAACTCTGTTGTTGTATGTGTCAAACTGCTTTGCTATATCTTGGCCAGGTCGCAATTGTAAATGAGAACTTGTTCTCAACTTGCCTACCTGGTTAAATAAAGGTGAAATAAATTATTCCTACTTCAACAAAGCCCTCCTGTGTGTAACTCTGTAGCAGTCTCTCCAGGTCCGGTCCACAGCTGGTGTTATACACCACAACATGCTGCACTCCCAACAACCTGCAACATGGCAATCAATCAAACAACCAATCAATCAAGCAATTAACCAATCAAGGAATCCATCAGTCAATCAACCAATCACTTAATCAATACTCACTTGTACATCTCCAGAGTCTGGGTGACCTGAAGCACGTTGTTATAATCGGCAAATAAATTGGACCAACAGACAGTGAAGTTGAACTGAAAGTCCTCTTCCTCCTTTTTCACAAGGTTCTGGATGCGGAGGAAGGTTTGGTTCTGAGCGAGCTCAGTGTCAGCTTGTATGGCGAGGGTCACGTGTGACGGGTCGCAGTCGGGATGATTCGGACAAAGGACGTCGGTCGTCACGAAGCTGAAACCTTTATCCCAATATAGAACAGGGACACATATAATTACTGTACAGTGTAAACTAAATCAACAAGTCAACAAACCAATCAGCAAATCACCAAGGCCCTTATTTCTTTGATTCGGGTGTTGATTCAGGTGTGTCAGTGCAGGGCTAAAACCAAATAGCAAATAGCAGATACCAAAGTGATCAGAGTGCATCTGGACTTCAGCCTTCATTCCATTAGCCCAGTGAGTCCCACAGTAGAACACACAGTACAGAGGCTGGACAGAGTCTCGTCTGAAGATACTGATGATGCGTACGGAGCTTCCCTCCAAACGATGTTCCTTGTAGGCCCCCACCATGAAGTGTTTGGTGTCGTTGACAGGCGTGATGGACTGGTCAGAGATGTGGTGCGGATAGAGGTGCTGGTGGTTGCCTGGCTGTGACCTGAGGAATCATGGACAGATGTTGTAGTTCTACAGCAGAAATGTGTGTCCCAGACAATGTTCCCCCTTTGGCACTTTTATTTCTTGATCGTACAGCAGAGGCTTCACGGTACCTGGGCAATGTGACGATGACGTAGACCATGACTGCCAGAGCAGAAGCTATCAGTAGGGGGAATGTACACCTCTTCACCATCATGAGCCAGATCTAGAAAGGTAGTTTATAGAAGGTGAAGGTTGAGGTGACCTTTGAAGAGAAGTGAAAGTTAATAATGTAGTCACACTTGTTCCCTGGCTGCGTTTACACAGGCAGCCCAATTCTGATGAATCTTTCTCACAAATGGGTCTTTTGACCAATCAGATCAGCTCTTTTGCACGTAATTGGCCAAAAGATCAGAATTGGGCTGCCTGTTTAAACACAGCCTCTGATCCTTTGAGTGAGATGAAGACATGCATGACAAGCAAAATTTTGTGTCTTATGACACTCAATGGGCCTCAAGTTAAACTTTCAGCATTATTTGTCCCAGAGAGGGCAATAGTGGCTTTGCAGCAAGGGAGCATGACTTTGTTTTATTATCTCTGTCTAGATTTGTACTGTGTGTATGTATTTGTTAAACTGTCAAATAAAATAAATAAACCACTGACACGAGGGGAAGTGACAGGTGTGTGCTGTGGTTGATCGCAGTTGTTGTTGTTGTGTGTGTGTGTTAACGGGGTGGCTCTCACATAGGCACCAATGCATTAGCAGCTAGGTCAGGTCTGCTTAGTTGACTGTATATGAACCAGTAAACAATGAGGGAGTGGGATGTCTCTCATCCTCTTCCGTTTCTCTGCTTAACACACACACACGCACGCACGCACACACACACACACACAGAGAGTCGGCACACAGCTAAACGGCATCATGCACATCATCACTGGCACACTACAACCCACCTCGCTTCCCTGGCTCCCTGTCTTATTTACATAAATATTCAGACCCTTTGCTATGAGAAATTGAGCTCAGGGTCATCCTATTTCCATTGATCATCCCTGAGATATTTCTACAACTTGATTGTGTTACATCGGCTCCTGCCATGCCTTCTACTGCTCATCCCGTGTCTCCTTGACCTGCCGCCACTCCCGTAGTTCTCTCTGTCTCTCTCTGTCTCTGTGTGTGTGTGTGGGCGGAGACAGGTTGTGTGGGTGGAGTCAGAGCAGATCCCCATCAGCTGCAACCTGTTCCATAATCAAGTCCTCTACAAATAATCAGCCCTGCCACTTCCACGCTGCCAGATTGTAATGTCTGCTCAGTCAGTCTTCGGTTCTAGCCGTTTGTTACTGTTTAGATCCTGTTTTGGCTGTTTTCCTCTCCGCTACAATTCTGCCCGCTCTGACTCTGGACCCTGTCTCCAGTCGCACATCTCGTCATCTTGCTACCCTATCCTGCGACTCCCGAGCATAACAATGGCAATTTCGAAGCGTGCATAGCCATTTTGGTACATTGTTCACTAATATTTGAGCAACAACTCTACGCTTATGCTAGCGAACGGGCCAAGATTTCCTTTCTGATTGGTTGCCTCCGCGGAGCAGCGCTTTCCTGTGCCACAGCAGTGTGGGAGAGACAGTCCCCCATTTGCTTCTCCTACTCCAGATTCACAGAGGAGATGAAGAAAGTCTTAAACCACCTGGTCTGCGGTAAGGATGCCGCTAAACGACTCGCACCCTCACCACTGAGAGAGCTGGAACGAGGAGGCCCTTCAGGGAGCATTCCAGAACGCCCTCAGTGAGACCCTCAAGGACGATTTGGTGTCCAGGGATGATCCTGATGCACTTGATGAACTCATCTCTTTCTCTGTCCGCATTGCCAAACATCTCCGTGAGCGTCTGAGGGAGAAGGTAGGTTGCATGCCCCATAACATCTTCTTCGGTGCCTTGTCCTCCTTCTCCAACTGCATCCCATCCCAAGGCTCTTCCAGATCCCGAACCCATGCAGCTCAGCCAGGCCCGGCTCAAATCAGTGCAAGGAGCTGCCTATACTGTGGCCAAGTTGGTCACTTTGTCTCCACTTGTCCCCTGCGTCCAGCAAAAGAGAGGGCTCAGCAGTAGTGGGGGATATACTGTTGAGCCAAATCGCCTGCCCAACTTCCCCCAGACGCCTGCTTGAAGACAAACTTGTGTGGCAGAGCCAGGCTTTTCCTCTGTCTGTCTGTTCTCATCAATTAGGGCGCCCACGAGAGCTTCCTGGATTGAGGTGTCGTTACCCAGTTGGGCCTGGACACTGTCACACTCGATTCACCCCTCGATGCCAACGCTCTCAATGGACAGCTCCTCGCCCGTGTCTGTTAGAGAACCGTCCCTGTCATCCTGCGTCTCTCTGGAAATCACAATCTTGTTTGTGTGTTCAGCAAGCACCACGTGCTTGACCTCCGGAATGACTACCACCTTGTTCACTTAAGAGAGGGGGACGAGTGGAAGACTGCGTTCAACACTCGGTCTTGGTCACTTTGAGTACTTAGTCACGCATTTTGGTCTAACTAATGCCCCTGCTGTTTTCCAGAACCTAGTCAATGATGTGCTGAGGGATGTGATTAGACGCTTCTTTTTTGTCTATTTAGATGACATCCTGATTTTTTTCCAAGGACCCTGAGGCTCACTAGCAACACGTTCTCCAATGGCTGATGGATAATAAGCTTTTTTTAAAGCTGAAAAATGTGAGTTCCATGCTACCTCAGTGTCTTTCTTGGGTTATATTATTGCACAGGGACAGTTACGTATGGACCCCGCCAAGGGGTAGTCACAGAGTGGCCTGCGCCCTCCAACCTGAAGCAGCTACAGCGTTTCCTGGGGTTTGCAAATTTTTACAAACGTTTCATCCGCAACTACAACGGTCTGGAAGCACCTCTCACCACTCTTACCTCCACCTCCAATCTGTTCCACTGGACTCCTGCGGCAGAGGCAGCATTCCTGGAACTCAAGCGTCGCTTCACCTCTGCTCCGGTAATTACTGAGCCCGACCCAGAACTCCAGTTCATCGTGGAGGTGGACGCCTCTGACACCGGGGTAGGTGCTGTTCTGTCTCAACGTTCCCCCTCTGATTAAAAGGACCAACCTACCAACCTCACCTGTCACCCTGGTATTAACCGGACCCTTGCCTTCCTGCGTCAGCGCTTTTGGTGGCCCACCATGGAAAGAGATGTCCCGAAGTTTGTCTCAGCCTGTTCGGTTTGTGCCCGGAACAAAACCTCCACTAAACCCACTTCCGGTCGGCTTTGAACTCTTCCCATACCCAGTCGCACCTGGTCACACATAGCTCTGGACTTCGTCACTGGCCTTCCCCCGTTTAACGGTAACTCCGTCATCCTCACCGTTATTGACAGGTTTTCCAAAATGGCTCACATCATTCCCCTCTCCAAGCTCCTGTCCTCCAGGGAGACTGCGGACCTCTTAGTATTCCATGTGTTTCGTCTGCATGGCATTTCCACTGACATCGTTTCCGACAGAGGACCCCAGTTTCCCTCCCAGGTATGGAGATCCTTCTGTTCAGCTCTTGGTATCAATGTCAGTCTTTCTTTTGGATATCACCCCCAGACCAACGGCCAGGCCAACCAAGAGATGGAGACTGCCCTACGCTACATGACTTCTCCTAACCCTTCCTCCTGGAGCGCTCAGCTACCCTGGGTTGAATATGCCCACAACACCCTCACCAACACCTTGTCAGGTATGTCACCCTTCGAGTGTGCTCTGGGTTACCAACCCCCTTTGTTCCCCGCCCAAGAGGTTAAGGTTCCCTCTGTCTAGGACCATCTGCTCCGTTGTTACCGTACCTGGAGGAAGGCCCGGGCTGCCCTTCCTCATGCCTCCGACAGGACCCAGTCCCAAGCCAACCGTCGCCAGGCCTCAGCTCCAGTCTACACCCCAGGTCAAAAGGTACAGCTCTCATCAAAGGACCTGCCATTGAAGGTGGCTTCGAAGAAACTTTCCGCCTGATTCATTGGTCCCTTTGAATTTGACCGTGTCATTAATCCCTCTGCTGTACACCTGAAAGTCCCAGCCTCTCTCAGGATCCATCCTACCTTCCATGTATCCCTGATTAAACCTGCCTGCTCCAGTCCCCTGTCTCCTCCTGCAGCGGCTCCTCCACACCCTCGGCTCATCGATGACCATCCTGCCTATACAATCCGGCGGCTAATGTATGTGCGCCATTAAGGTCACGGCTGACAGTACCTGGGGGACTGGGAAGGATACGGGCCTGAGGAGCACTGCTGGTTGCCCCGCCATCACATTCTGGACCCCTCCCTCTTAAATGATTTCTATACCTCACACCCAGATAAGCCAGGTGGGGGGGTGGGGGGTGGTACTGTTACATTTGCTCCTGCCACGCCCTCTACTGCTCCTCCTGTGTCTCCTTGACCTGCAGCCGCTCCCCCGGTACTCTCTCTCCCTCTCTCTCTCTCTCTCTGTTTTCCTCTTTGATACAGTTTCGCCCGCTCTGACTCTGGTCCCTGTCTCCAGTCCCACGTCTCGTCATCCTGCTACTCTGTCCTGGATTCCCCACTCTACTACTCCCTTGGATTCCCCTCCAGACCTGCTTACCCTGTCCCAGTCCCTCTCTCGCTCCAGCCTCAGCCGCCGCACCTGGTTTCTTGCAACCCGCCCAAGCTTCCCCTGGCCTGCACTCCATCTTCCCCCTGTTTCAATAAATACCTTGGTTACATCATCCCAGTCTCCTCGTCTGAGTCTGCTCTTGGGTCCCTTTTTCCACTCCGCATAACAGATTGGAGTACACCTGTGGTAAATTCAATTGATTGGACATGATTTGGAAAGGCACACACCTGTCTATATAAGGTCCCACAGTTGACAGGCTCCGACGCTCGTCTAATTTGGCAGGGCTTGCAAACTATTATAGACTACAAAGGGAAGCACAGCCGCGAGCACTCCAGTGACACGAGCCTACCAGACAATTTAAATCACTTCTATGCTCGCATCGAGGCAAGCAACACTGAGGCATGCATGAGAGAACCAGCTGTTCCGGACGACTGTGTGATCACACTCCATAGCTGACGTGAGTAAAACCTTTAAACAGGTCAATATTCACAAGGCTGACAGATTACCAGGATGTGTGCGCCGGGCATGTGCTGACCAACTGGCAGGTGTCTTCACTGACATTTTCAACAAGTCCCTGATTGAGTCTGTAATACCAACATGCTTCAAGCAGACCACCATAGTCCCTGTGCCCAAGAACACGAAGGCAACCTGCCTAAATGACTACAGACCCATAGCACTCACGTCCGTAGCCATGAGGTGCTTTGAAAGGCTGGTCATGGCTCGCATCAACACCATTATCCCAGAAACCCTAGACCCACTCCAATTTGCATACCGCCCAAACAGATCCACAGATGATGCAGTCTCTATTGCACTCCACACTGCTCTTTCCCACCTGGACAAAAGGAGCACCTTTCATTGACTACAACACCATAGTACCCTCAAAGCTCATCACTAAGCTCAGGATTCTGGGACTAAACATCTCCCTCTGCAACTGGATCCTGGACTTCCTGACGGGCCGCCCCAATGTGGTGAGGGTAGGTAGCAACACATCTGCCACGCTGATCCTCAACACTGGAACCCCTCAGGGATGCGTGCTCAGTCCCCTCCTGTACTCCCTGTTCACCCACGACTGCATGGCCAGGCACGACTCCAACACCATCATTAAGTTGCAGACGACACAACAGTGGTAGGCCTGATCACCAACAACAACGAGACAGCCTATAGAGAGGAGGTCAGAGACCTGGCCAGGTGGTGCCAGAATAACAACCTGTCCCCAGTACATCACTGGAGCTAAGATGCCTGCCATCCAGGACCTCTACACCAGGTGGTGTCATAGGAAGGCCCTAAAAATTGTCAAAGACCACCCCAGGCATAGACTGTTCTCTCTAGCGGTACCAGAGTGCCAAATCTCGGGGAAAAAAGCTTCTCAACGGTTTTTCCCCCAAGCCATAAGACTCCACATTGGCTAACCGGGCTATCTGCATTGTGTCCTGCCACCCACCAACCCCTCTTCTATGCTACTGCTACTCTCTGTCTATCATATATACAGTCACTTTAACCATACATGTACATACTACCTCAATCAGCCTGATTAACAGGTGCCTGTAAATAGCTTCGCTAATGTTATTTTTCACTGTCTTTTTCCTGTTGTTTTTATTTCTTTACTTACCTATTGTTCACCTAATACCTTTTTTGCACTGTTGGTTAGAGCCTGTAAGGAAGCATTTCACTTTTGTGACAAACTTTGATTTGATTTGAAATGGGACATTTCCATTTTTTACTTTTAACCTCTTGATACTAGCCATCCCGGATCCGGGATCGTGAATACAGCCTCAAGCTCATTACCATAACGCAACGTTAACTATTCATGAAAATCGCAAATGAAATGAAATTAATATGCTAGCTCTCAAGCTTAGCCTTTTGTTAACAACACTGTCATCTCAGATTGTCAAAAATATGCTTCTCAACCATAGCAAAACAAGCATTTGTGTAACAGTATTGATAGCTAGCGTAGCATTTAGCATTAGCATCAGCAGGCAACATTTTCACAAAAACCAGAAAAACATTCAAATAAATCATTTACCTTCGAAGAACTTCGGATGTTTTCAATGAGGAGACTCTCAGTTAGATAGCAAATGTTCAGTTTTTCCTGAAAGATTATTTGTTTAGGAGAAATCGCTCCGTTTGGTGCGTTACGTTTGGCTACCAAAAAAACCCGAAAATTCAGTTATCAAACGCCAAACTTTTTTCCAAAATAACTCCATAATATCGACTGAAACATGGCAAACGTTGTTTAGAATCAATCCTCAAGGTGTTTTTCTACATATCTCTTCGATGATATATCGTTCGTGGAAGTGTGCTTTCCCCTCTGAATCCCATGGGAAAATGTCTGCAGCTGAAGATCACGCGCCAATTTAGACAAAGGACACCGGGCGGACCCCTGGCAAATGTAGTCTCTTATGGCCAATCTTCCAATGATATGCCTACAAATACGTCACAATGCTGCAGACACCTTGGACGAACGGCAGAGAGCTTAGGCTCGTGCATGGCAAATTCACAGCCATATAAGGAGACGATGGAAAACAGAGCCTCAAAAATTCTGCTAATTTCCTGTTTGAGGTTTCATCTTGGTTTCGCCTGTAGCATGAGTTCTGTGGCACTCACAGATAATATCTTTGCAGTTTTGGAAACGTCAGAGTGTTTTCTTTCCAAAGCCGCCAATTATATGCATAGTCGAGCATCTTTTTGTGAAGAAATATTGCGCTTAAAACGGGCACGTTTTTTTTTATCCAATAATGAAATACTGCCCCTAGAGTCTCAAGTTGAAAACATTTCTAAAACCTGGTTTTGCTTGTCATTATGTGTTAATGTGTGTGTGTAGTTTGATAACTGTTTTATTTAATCAATTTTAGAATATGGCTGTAACGTAACAA
The DNA here is from genome assembly GCF_021184085.1 of Oncorhynchus gorbuscha. NCBI lineage: Eukaryota > Metazoa > Chordata > Actinopteri > Salmoniformes > Salmonidae > Oncorhynchus > Oncorhynchus gorbuscha. The sequence goes on from NC_060195.1 coordinate 61,738,882, forward strand.
AATGTGGAAAAAGCAAGGGGTCTGAATACTTTCCGAATGCATTGTATCCCGGAGACTTGCAAAAACCCACAAAATTATTGAAAAAGTCTCCACAGTGCCACACCTGCCACTCCAGGAGGAACTCTTCAACCCACCAAATATAGACCTCACGTCAAGAATGCCGATTTGGAAAGACCCACCCAACACAAATCTCGCCTGGACTGTAAGTGTAATCAGTTACAAACTGTAACTGTAATCATGTATGTTTTCAGCAAAACATATTGTAATCAGAGTGGGGGTTGGGCCTGTTTGCCCGCTCACTGTCCGGGCGTATATTTGACTTCCATGTTGTGGCCCTCTTTGCAGGGGTGGGGAGCATGGGGTGGGCAGGAGGGGCATGGGTCTGATCTGAGGGGGCCTAAATGGGGTGTTGACGTGGGGGGGGGTGTTGATTGGTTGGGGTGGGGACGTGCATGTGGCTGGTGGTGCTGTGGTCTGGATGTAAGTCCTCTTGGCGTGGGTCCTCTATGTGTAGGTCCAGGGGGGGGGGGGGGGGGGGGGGGGGGGGTACCGCAGATCTGGGAGAGGGTCTTGCTGGTCTGGGCGGGGTGTCTATTGATCTGTTGCTCCTGTGTGAAGTGTTGGGGGTACGTTTGAGAGCGATGTCCTTTAGGGTTCGGGCAAAGGTGGGCAATGCTGCCTTGTAGAGGTGGACCTGGTCATAGAGGCTGTTCAAGTCCAGGGTGGAGTGGTGGGCCAGGAAAACATTTGGTTTTGAGGCACACTCATGGGAAATACTTGCGTTTAACCGCTGTATTGTGGCAGGGTGGAAGTCTTTTTGTGGTAGCAGGGTGGAGATAACCACTTGTACGTTGGGGAAAGTAGAAGAAGCTTTTTCAATCACTCTCTTCAGTGCTGTGGCCACCCTTTCCTGCTGTGCTCTCAGGTCATTTGTGCCTGTGTGTATTATTATGTGGCTTGGTGAACCTAGTTGGTCCTCAGACAGAAGGTCGTGGGCGCGCTTTGGTGTTTGGACACCAGAGTTTAGACACACTGTGTTTGAGAAAAAAAAAAATTCTTGAAAATATTTCCCATTTGAGTCCATAAGGAGAACAATCTGTGTCTTGTGTATGTCCTCAGTGGGTGTGGGGGGGTTGTCAGAAGGGCTATCAGGGTGGCTGACAGGGGGGTGTTCATTTGTCTGTTCTGCTGTGATGTCGAAGCTATGGTCAGGGTCTGGTATGGACTGTTCTGCTGTGGTGTCAAGACTTTTGTCGGGTGCTGAGGTGGGCTGTTCTGCTGGCTTCTCTGTGGGGGATGGCCACCTCTCTAGTGGGTTGTTCTCTATCACACGCCATCCCCCTCAACCTCTCCTCCAGCAGTCTGATCCTCTCCTCTAGTGCACTGTTCTTCTCCTGTTCCTGCTCTTTCTCCTGTTGACGTTGTCTCACCACTGTCCAGAGTGCAGATTTGTCTCTCTCCACCTCCAGCTCTCCAGGTCTGGTTAAGAGAGTGTTGTTGTGCTGGACTGTTGTCTGGGTCTGTGCTGACTGGAGTGTAATCACCTGCTGTTGCAGCTCCACCTGCCTTACCTCCAGCTGGGTAAATGTATCCTTCATTTCAATGAGAGGGTAGTACTCTGTGCTGGGAGGTTGGCTTTCCGCTGGGGGTGGATCGTCTGTGGGGTCATATAATGAAGAGGTCTGGTCTGACCCGCTCGGGGTGGGGGTATCTTTCTCAAGGGAGAGCTTCTCCTGCTGGGCTAATTCTTTGATTAGGTGAAAGTCCAGCTGAAACTGTTTGGGGTTGCCCTGTACCAATACTGTTCCAGACTTATAGAGATTTATATTAGCTGACTCAGAGTCCTCGTTGTCAAGTATCCTGAGTTTCCACCCCTCGTTAACACCCACTCTCTTAAAAAAGTTGTAGTGTGCTAATATAGCACTGCGCCATGCCAGGGGATGGTTTGTGTGGAAGATAAGGTTGCTGATGTTCCCATTTTTGTAATAGTCAGCAAAAAGTGTCTCTTGATTTTCCATAAGGAGCTTCATTTTGTGATCTTGTCTTGCCTTATCATTCTTTACATACACAGGGTACTGTATTTTAATTACCTCTGAACAGCAGGAGGCAGCTTCTAATGACTCTCTATTTGGTTGGAGTAGACTGTTGTCACACCCTGACCATAGTTTGCTTTGTATGTTTCTATGTTTTGTTTGGTCAGGGTGTGATCTGAGAGGGCATTCAATGTTGTGTGTCTAGTTTGTCTATTTCTATGTTTGGCCTGATATGGTTCTCAACCACAGGCAGGTGTCATTAGTTCTCTGATTGAGAATCATACTTAGGTAGCCTGGGTTGCACTGTTTGTTGGTGGGTGATTGTCTATGTTGATTGCTTGTGTCAGCACAGTTCTCATTAGCTTCACGGTCGTTATTTGGTTTATTGTTTTTGTATAGTGTGTTTCAGTGTTCAGTGTTTTTTCTTTATTAAATTTCATCATGAACATATACCACGCCGCATTTTGGTCCGCCTCTCCTTCCCAGGAAGAATTCCGTTACAGAACCACCCACCAAAACAGGACCAAGCGGCGTGGTAATGGGCAACAGCAACAGCGGCGCAAAGAGGAATGGAATTGGGAGGAAGAATTGGACGGAGAAGCCGGAGAGGTGCTGGTATGAGGAGGCAGCACGGCGGCGTGGATGGAAGCCCGAGAGGCAGCCCCCAAAATGTATTGGGGGGGGCACACAGGAAGTGTGGCAAAGCCAGGTAGGAGACCTGCGCCAACTTCCTGTGCTTACCGCCAGTCTGCAAGGATCCGCCAGTGCCGCCAGTCTGCAAGGAGCCGCCAGTGCCGCCAGTCTGCAAGGAGCCGCCAGTCTGCAAGGATCCGCCAGTCTGCAAGGAGCCGCCAGTGCCGCCAGTCTGCAAGGAGCCACCAGTGCCGCCAGTCTGCAAGGAGCCGCCAGTGCAGCCAGTCTGCAAGGAGCCGCCAGTGCCGCCAGTCTGCAAGGAGCCGCCAGTCTACCAGGATCCGCCAGTCTGCCAGGATCCGCCAGTGCTGCCAGTCTGCAAGGTGCCGCCAGTCTGCCAGGGTCCGCCAGAGCCGCCATTCAGCCAGGATCCGCTAGAGCCGCCATTCAGCCAGGATCCGCCAGAGCCGCCATTCAGCCAGGATCCGCCAGAGCCGCCATTCAGCCAGGATCCGCCAGGGCCGCCATTCAGCCAGGATCCAACAGAGCCGCCAGTCAGCCAGGATCTGCCAGAGTTGTCAGCCAGTACGGAGCTGCTCCTCTGTCCCGAGCTGCCCCTCTGTCCAGTGGGGTTATTTAGAAGGGTTGCCGTGGTTAGGAGGCCACGGAAGCGGACAATGTGGGGGACTAAGACTATGGTGAAGTGGGTGCCACGTCCAGCACCAGAGCCGCCACCGCGGACAGATGCCCACCCAGACCCTCCCCAATAGGTTCAGGTTTTGCGGCCGGAGTCCGCACCTTGGGGGGGGGGGGGATTCTGAGTGGGCATTCTATGTTGTGTGTCTAGTTTGTCTATTTCTATGTTAGGCCTGATATGGTTCTCAGAGGCAGGTGTTAGTCATTGTCTCTGAGTGGGAACCATATTTAGGTAGCCTGTTTTGTGTTGGGTTTTGTGGGTGGTTGTTTCCTGTCTTTGTGTTTGTTGCACCAGATAGGGCTGTTTCGGTTTTTCCACGTTTATTGTTTTGTATTTATGTTCATGTTTAGTTTTCTTATTAAAAAACATGAACTTCAACCACGTTACATTTTGGTCCGCCTCTCCTTCCCAGGAAGAATCCCGTTACAACTGTGTGACTCTTCAGCCATTGTTGGGCTAAAGGGCTTTGACACCTCTCACTTGACACGTCAGTGCTAATTGAAGCTGTATCAAGCTTGGCAGCCTTAATTTAGCATTCAGTCCTTGTAAAGTAATGTAGTGTATTTTTCATCTTGGCTTTTGGAAATAAAATATAGTTTCAGACTAAACATTACTCACTCAGTTCCAGGTTGGATGGTGTTTTCAGGTTTCTGTTGTTTTCCAGAGAATTTGCTGTGTAGAATAATAATCCTTGGTTGATGTATTCCTTCCAGGTGATTCCTTAATTCCGTCCAACATCAGGTTGTAGGTTTTGAGTTTTGATTTGGAGTGGATGTCACGTGGTGGATGGTAGTATCCTGTATATGTTCCTGACAAAAAAAATTAAGTTTATCGAACTCTAAATCTATCTTTTTTTAAAGAAAATGCTGAAAAATGCAGGAGCTCGTCTGATCATGACCTCCAGCCGAGAAGGCTCTCTCTCTCTCTCTCTCTCTCTCTCTCTCTCTCTCTCTCTCTCTCTCTCTCTCTCTCTCTCTCTCTCTCTCTCTCTCTCTCTCTCTCTCTCTCTCTCTCTCTCTCTCTCTCTCTCTCTCTCTCTCTCTCTCTCTCTCTCTCTCTCTCTCACCTGTGAGTCACACACCTGTGAGCCACACAATGCAGATTGGGGAAGCTGTACTGTAATTGGAGAAATATATTTCATCTCCATAATGGTGGAGGACCCGAGCATGGCAAGACATCTCATATGGATATTTCCCCCTTTAATGCAAACTGGTGCATGTTGCCAAGAGGAAAAGCCTGTGTCACTGCACATTCTTGTTGATAGAACCGGTTTGTAGAGTTTGGGACTATAAGGTTCTATCTGCATTTAGGTAAAAATGTAACTATTGACATAGCCTTGTTCTGTTCAATGTTCTCTAACTATATTAATACCACAATTCATGTTAAGTTTTGTAGTAAAACGCCAAATGGATCTACCTCCTGGTCCTCTTCCCCTGTCTTACCCACCAAGGGTAGAGACAGAGATGACCTCGCCTACTGAAATACCGGATTGGGCAAAGCCACCAGAAGACGACTCAAGCCAACCAACTACTGAACCTGACTGGAGGCAGGAAGAATCACCCTCTGCCTCAAGTGACACCTCTGAATGGGAACAGCTGATAGACTCATTGCTGATAGAGTAAGGGCACTGTCATGACCAGAGGCCCATATATGCACTGTAAGAAAAGTGTTTCCTCATTGTTGCTAGAGTAATGGGCACTGTCATAACCAGAGGCCCATATATGCACTGTAAGAAAAGTGTTTCCTCATTGTTGCTAGAGTAATGGGCACTGTCATAACCAGAGGCCCATATATGCACTGTAAGAAAAGTATTTCCTGTTGTAAGATATGTCATCACCCTCTCTGCTCTGAGGGAATGGGAGGAGCAGCAGATCGGGTGCAGAGAATCAAAAGGTATATAAAGAGACATTTGCCATTACTTTGGCGCTGACTTCTTGAATTCTGAATTAATTTAGACAACCATTTGACTTCGGGTAAGTTGACACCTGACTCAAATTACTTAAGATTCTAACTTGTTGGATCTGAGAAGTGACTCTCCGATATACCGTTTAACTATCGATCAGCTGTTTTGTCGCTTTGCGCCAGGTACGTGGGTGCTGATGCAAATATATCCAGAGAGTTCTCTGTAGCCTCTCGATTGAGCTCAGCATCTCGACCTCGTTGCGAGCCGCGGACACTGCGGTAGTTCAACGGGTTTAACTATCGATCAGCTGTTTTGTCGCTTTGCGCCAGGTACGTGGGTGCTGATGCAAATATATCCAGAGAGTTCTTTGTAGCCTCTCGATTGAGCTCAGTATCGCGACCTCGTTGCGAGCCACTGACACTGCGGTAGTTCAACGGGGTTGAGAGCACTCTAGTCCTTAAGGTTATCCCTTGCTTGTCTCTGTGGTTTTGCGCCAGGTGGATGTCTGAATTGACCCTGTGGTTTTGCGCTGAATTGACAGTTTTGTACGTGGGTGCTGATGCAAATATATCCAGAGAGTTCTCTGTAGCCTCTCGATTGAGCTCAGTATCGCGACCTCGTTGCGGACACAGACTTTTTTGAATATTCCATTTGGGGCAGGGAATCACCAGCGGGTTCTCTCATCTGAGCCAAACTTGAATCTCTCAATTTAGTAAAGCACCGACTCCAAGTCAACCTCTCAGCCAGTAGAGGGGAGTCGCTACTAACTAAATTCTAAACAGAACTCTGACCGATTGAAACTCTGCTCCTGATCTCGTGGGTCTCCTCGTCATCTCTCAAAGGTAATTAAATAACTATTACAAGTATTTAATATAGAGATAAGTGTTATCATTGTACCAGGCATTTTATAAGAGCATTAAGTCAATTGCATGTTTTTGATTAACGCTGTGTGTGACCGAGTAACAATTGTGTATTTTGAAGTGTGTTTGATTGTAAAAGACAAAAAACAGAGTGTTTTCAAAAATAAATGGTAGTCTTGTTTTGTCTCGAGTAAACGATTCTATTAAAGACAGTTAACGGCACGGGAGATAACAACTCTGACACTCCCCGCTACCGGGACACTGGAAACGGAGAATCGGGGCTCTATGACGGAATGAGTTACTGTTAAAAGACAAAGAGGAAGGTGTGTCCAGTAGTGATTCATTTAATTGTCTTATCGATCTATCTAAGTTTTGTTATCCAAGCGATACATAGCCGACGGGCAGAGTAGTGAGACTAAGTTGACTAAAGGTCTTCACACTTTAAACTAGATACATCACAGAGGGAAAACACTCAACCCCAGGGAAATCATATAGAGACTGGTAGGACTAGTGCTTAATAATAACTCAAGGATCAATTAGTGGTGAAACAAAGAGTCTAGAGGATAAAGGTGGGGTTCGCACATCCCAGCTAGAGCTAGACCGTTGAGAGTGACAAGGCAAAAGACCTCTCTACGCGGACAACGTTTCGATATAGAAAGAGAGGCAGGGCCACGCGAGCGGTCCTGGTTATACCGAGATAACCTGAAGTACCTATAGTGCCCTGTCCAATCCAGGGAACGGGACGCTAACCACCTCTAGCATCCCCGCTGCCGGCCAAGGGGCGGGGCTGAAGGTTTCGTATCGCGACACTTGGCGCCCAACGTGGGGCCCCACACCTCTATATAAGACTCTACTACTACCTGAGTTAACGGCCCCTACCAGCGCTCTATTTCCAAACAACTTACTAAAGTAGGTATCTTTAAAGAGTTAGAGATATGGCTACGGCAGTACGTTTTGTCTTACCGGATCTACCATGGGGTAAACTGAGAGCAGTAGACCAGACAGCCATAAAACATCTTCTGGGAATAGAAGGAAGGGAAACTTTCTGGGATGATAAAAAATTCCAGAAAAGAACCCTAAATGGCAACTACCATAGATACTACGGCAGCTCATGAGGAGCAAAGTAGGGTAGAAAATAATGGTACAGTACAGGAAATGATACGCAGGCAAAAGGCAGGTCTACCCAACAGTAGGCTCGCAATGTGCGTACCAGGAATACCCTGGGGCCGCTGACCAAGAGGGAACAGACGGCCCCTCCAATTACAGGATTAGGCAAATAGCCCTGAATCCTAAGAATTTCCAGTGAAGACTGATCAACTTCACTAGAAATTGTTGGAACAGGTGGAAATTAATTATAAAATGACACCAGTCTCTATTCAAAGTGTATAACAAATAATTGTATTATTTCCTTGGGAAAGTAAAGCTAACATAGTGCGTAAGTGTCACTATGGGCGTTGTATGAGGAAAAATCCCTGAGAAATAAGAAAGTACTATAGAGTTTGTAACTAAATAGGAAATCTAAATACAATCTCAAGGTAAAGAGCAATGGCGGGTTAGAGTCTACTCTTTGAGGAAAAATCCCTGAGAAATAAGAAAGTACTATAGAGTTTGTAACTAAATAGGAAATCTAAATACAATCTCAAGGTAAAGAGCAATGGCGGGTTAGAGTCTACTCTTTGAGGAAAAATCCCTGAGAAATAAGAAAGTACTATAGAGTTTGTAACTAAATAGGAAATCTAAATACAATCTCAAGGTAAAGAGCAATGGCGGGTTAGAGTCTACTCTTTGAGAAAAAAATCCCTGAGGAAACTAGAAAATATTATAGAGTTTACAACTAAATAGGAAATTTATACAAACCCCAAGGTGAAGATATGTTAACAATAGTGAATTATTTTCAGCGCTGTTAAGGCAGGCAGACCTCGTAGTAATACGAAATTGGGTTCTAATTAAAGGTCATTCCAGAAAAAGAAGGGGGGCCAGAGGATGTAAGTGTGTATTGTGGCAAAGTGGCCTTCTATGCACAGCCCTGGTACCCCATGGCAATGGCCCTGCTACAAGACGGGACTCCAACGAATCTAGGAGACAATAGTGTAATGTTGAGAGCCATGCAGGAAGATTTATGTTAAATATTTAGGGTATATTTTAAGCCAACAGGGCAGCAAAAAGATGAAGTTAGAAAAGGAGTGATTTTATAAGCATTAAATTTAGTTATGAAAATAAAAATGTTGCAGTTCTTAGGGATAATAAAGTACTGTAGGTAATGGATCACATACTACGCAACATATATAAAATTATTGATGAGACTGAGTTAAGATTAACCCAGGTTATTGTTAGATAAAATACAGTGGACTCCCGAAAGAGAGATTTCATTAGTACAGAAAACATATGCTATGTTTAGCAGCGTTTTGGCCTTATCTAATCATTTGAAGGTTTGTCTTCAAATAGTAGAAAGATTACAAGAATATATGGCATCTGTTGTGACCCAGGGTCATTGAGAATATCGGGTTAATTAAGTTGAACTATATAATTATCTACATAAAAATGTTGAGTTCTATAAAATGCATTAGTGTAAACAGGGAGACAGTGAGACAGTCAGTCAATATTTGGAGACAGAGACCATATCTGGTACTGTCAGTATTAGCTGCGGCAACAGGAAGCAGATGCAGAAGCGAAAAGGCCGGTTTTAAACCACAGCGATTAAAAGCAGCAGTTAAGAGGAAGTTAAACATAGACATAACTACATTGAAAGAGCTGAGACAGATAGTGACCCATGTGCAAATGTATTAGGTCAGTTAGACACTGACACAGGAGTAGGGGAATGGGACTTTAATAAATAATGCAAAGAGTGGACACCTAAAATTTCAGGATGGACTTTAAAAAATAAATGAAAATAATAAACCACTTACGGATAAATATGCTACAAGGAGAAGAAAATCTCCTCAGTTTATTGGACGCTAAATAATTATAAGCAAGGGGAGTCATAAATATGAACCATTTTTTTTTGTTCCAGACCAAATAGAGAGAGTCAGAACACACAGAGGCAGTAATAGAGGCCCTAGACAGACTCAACAGGGCAGGCATGAAACTGAACTTGACAAAAACTCAAATAGGTAAAGAGGAAGTGAACTTTCTCGGTTTCACTATAGGCACTGGAATCACCGCAAGCCAAAATGTATTTGAAAAAGTAGCAGATCTCAGCAAGCCTCACACAGTAAAGGAAATGCAGAGGGCCCTAGGCAAAATAGGGTATCTGAGAAACCACATCAAAGGGTATAGCAGGGCTGCAAAGCATTGCTACAGAGGCATAACAAGAGAAGAGTGTCAAAAAAGCCATGTCTCACAAAGAATATGGCAGACAACCCATTAATTGGGACAAAAAGATGGAAGACTCATGGGAGAACTTGAAGGTGATGGCCCTGGAGGCTCAGGAGAATGAGCCCAGAGATCCGACACTACCGCTCTGGCTATGCCTTAAACTAGAAGGGCCAGAGGTGGAAAGAGACGGGTACATCTGGATATCAAACGAACTCTCACCCAAAACAATCAAATGTTACAGCAAACAGCTTAAGGGGCCCATCATGAAGTACTCCAGTACAGGGGCTGAAATGGCCCTGCTAGAACTATTCTGGAACAAAATAGTGTCCCTTGCCCAAGGACAGGCCATAATCATAAAAGGCACAGAACTAAACGAACCATGGGCCACTAACCATACGAAAAAAATGGTAGGTATTACAACCACCACTTGGGATAAGTGGAGGAACGTACATGCCACCAAAGGAGTTATGTTCATCAGTGACCAAGGATGGGACACTGACGAACCAGGACCAGGACCTACAACAGTCAAGGAAAAATCTAAAGAGAATAAAACTGGTTACAGACAGTTACTACAGTGCCCAGGCCATGACTTCTGACAAAAGATATGGCAGAACAATGGTTACAGAAGTGCTAAAAACAAAACAATTCAGCACGAAGGAGAGTGGAGAAAGATCCATGAGTTAATGGATTGAATGGATGTTGTTGTCAGTCACCAAAAAGCCCACACAGTAGATGGGGGTGGAAAGGAAGCTGACTTCAATCAACAAGGCAACAGGGAAGTAGATGAACTAGTCCAGATGGGCAGAATAGTTCTCTACAGAACTGAAGCAGACAAACTTAAGGCGTTACACATAGATTGGGGACACCCAGGTCCTAAAATATTTATAAAGCGCCTTAGACAGGACCAGATAGAATTTGACCCAGTAGAGGCCAAACTGGTGTGCCAGCAGTGTATTACCTGTCAAGAGCAAAAGCCTAGTAATCTAGGAAGAGTGTCTGATCAACACATCAAAACATGCACGCCCTGGAGTCAAATAGCATTAGACACTATGGGTCCCATGAAAAGTGCTACGGTACTGGGACATAGATATGCTATAGTAGCGGTGTGCATGGCAACGGGCTACACAATGGTACACACAGCGAAAACATGCAATGCTCTGCCTGTGTTGACAATGATTAACCTTTTGACTTTGACCCTAGGACGGTTTCAATCGATCAGGACTGACGATGGACGTCAGTATAAAAACAAAAAGGTAGAGGAATGGTGAACCCAGAGGGGACTAAAGCACACTTTCTCACCTCCCTACACACCTCAAGCAAATGGGTGTGCAGAGAGGACCATTGGCAGACTCAAAACAACTTTGGGGTTGTGGAGAGCGGACAAAGATTGGGGACCAAAGCTAGTGCAAGCATGCATAGAATTAAGTAGCACCCCAACCAGTTCAGGGCCTAGTCCAAGAGAGTTAATGGGATTACCAGGACCAAATAGTACGGTGGATGTTCCTAATCCCCAGTCTACCCCTCTGCCTTGTGTTTTAAAGGGAGGAGACTGAATCAGGATTAGAAAAAAATCCAGCGGCAGACAACAGTGACCTGGTAGTACCCAAGAAATACGGTAAAAGGCGTATTATTGAGGAAGTAATAAGCACTAATACTGTGAGGACAGCTTGCGGAAGAACAGTTGACATAGCACAACTTAAGAAAGTATGTCTTCCATAATCGTACCAGACTGGAAATACCTCCTAGAGTGCAGAGCCTCCAAGTCAGGAGGAGTCCAAACACCATTTGGGTAGGCAGGCACTTTAGACATGAGGAATTAGACAGGGCTTCAAAAGGAGGGAGCACAGGAAGAGTAGTCTGGTAACGAAGCGTTCCGACAGGTCTACCTGGCTCAAGCAGACTGAAGTGTGTCCCTTGTGACGTATGCAATGAGCCCACTGGCGATATGCAATACGAAGGGCCCGCTGAGCATCAGGCAACTAGAGGTGTGCTCAGATGGAGCCTCAAGAGAGTATAGGTGCAGGTATGGAAGAGTTCAGACGTGTGGCAGGTGCAACTGCAACACCATGACCAACTGTGCACTGGACATAAGGACCATTAATGGTTCCTGGGACCTCAGAGGGTGCCAGTGTGCCTGGGATAGATATGGAAACATATCAGACAAAGATTGCCTGGAATGTCGCAGACAGAGGGTCACAGAGGTCAAACTAACCAGAAGTGCCCTCTTAACCCCAGTTAGAATAGAAGCACCACTCTGGCCCATTCCCACTGGAACTGCAGGCCCAGACCCAGCTCTAACAGGTCAAAGGTTCCAATTTAACTCCAGCTATGAGTATCTGAGAGATAGGAACCTTGGAGAGGGACCTAGTGATGGATATGGGATAGACAGAGTCAACAGACAGGCCTGGATGGAAACAGGACAAGGTGAATGGATCCTAGTAGACCCTAGTGTAGCCTGGGATGGAGTGCTTCTGGAGTCCACGGGTTGGAACCAGGTGGACAAATATCCCCTAGACAACAACCAACAAACATCCTGGATGGATGAGAAGGTGTTGGTGGGAAGGTCAGTGCAGACCAGTTAGAGAGCTACACTGGGGCAGAGCAATGGAAAAGGAACAAATGTTCACTTTCGTCACCCCCATGACTGGAGGAAATGATGTCCCTCCCCATGATGGAGATGGCAGGAGAAGGTACAGGTTAGGCCTAGGATGGCAGCTGTACTTAGCCCAGGACCCCGTGTATAAAACTGAAGGAGTCTACTCTTGTCACAAGTACATATGTAGAGATAGTGCTGCTGGAGAGGGAAAAGGTAAACAAAAGGCAGCACTCAAAAGAGAATATAGCCCACCTAAGAAATCATTCCTGGCTAGGGTGAAACTGGCATTTTGATCAGACCCTGGAGAGGGCCTATCCAAACCCAGAAACCCAATAGTTAAAAAATAAACTAAAGATGCTCTCCCTCTTATATTTCACTGGAAATATGAAGTTGCGGGAGTACAGAACAAAGCATAGGGAATGTAAGATAGGTTGATGCTGGTGGGTAAGTATGTTTTTAATTATAGTTGGCGTCCCCAGCGCCACCATATTAGGATTGTATTTGGGCCTAAAATACGATCAAGAAAATGTAGAAATGGGAAAAGTAATATACCTAAAGAAACAGGAAGAGTAAAATACCTAGAGCAACAAAAAATGTGAAAGTGACTTAATCACATTTAGAACAAACACAAAGAAATGGGGCATACTGGTACAATGTGACACAGCCAATGAAACTGAGTGTCCAGGTTTCCCCACTGTAAAGCTAAAAAGCAGAACTAATTACACTAAGTGGAACAACAGCCTAGGTGAAAATGTCACAATAATGGCAGCGTTAGGGTATGCAAAAAATGAGGCATGCCGATAGACAAAGTGTTCAAGAGAATTTGGAAAGGGCTGATTAAACTACTGGTCAAAATAAGTAAACTGGCCCTAACAATTACCTGGTCAATCTTCAAGGGGATCAGATGGTTGTTAAAAGGACTGATCATCTGGAGCATGGTATATGAGAGAGTGCATCCTCCTAGAAGACAGGGACCAGCAGTTCCTGTTGAACAGGATGTACTGCTCATGACCCCGAGAGGAACGGATGTGACCCAAGTTTAAGGGGCAAAAAGTGACTACATAAGTGAACCCTGAACAACTCAGGTCACGACACCTTCCTGATCAGAGATAAAGAATCATCCTGCTCTCAACAAAACTTAAATAAACAACCAGAATCTTTAGGCAGTGAAACTTAAAGATATCCTCTACCATGACTTCCAACGAAACTGACCATGACACCTCGGCTGAGGCATGCAGTCCCTTCACTGACCAGGTATGGGAAAACATCTGTTGTCAAATATTAGTTCTTGTAGTTTTGGGAAAATAGCATGGGAAAATAGGCATAATAATGGCTTAGTAACTTGGGTTGCTCTATTTATCAATTCATTAGTGGCCATTGATAAACTAGGGTTAACAATGAGACAAAAAAGAATGCTGTCCGTTGTACCGATAATACTAATCCAGAGAATGTACACAATATTAGGAAAATGTTATTTGGTCTGTCTATGCTTAGAAGCCTTAGCTGCAGCTATGACTGTAGTAAGTAAAATAGGTGCAATAGAGAAGAACGGAACAGACGGTATAATGGAACCTATGTGTGCTACCATAATTGGAATACACTATGTGGCGAGGATCATTGAAGCAGGCCTAGTTGGCGTGCTATGTGTCCAAATAGTCAAATTAATGAGAAAACTAAAACCAAAAGATCAGCGGAACACAGTCTTAAAGGCCGTCCCACTGGTCCTCTGGGTAACTGTCCTATTGATCCTAAGTTGCGGAGAAGAAATGGGGTGGCCCACAAACATTTTGAAAGTAGTTCGGGGATTGTGTTTACCCATATTCTTTCCCCCCACTCCCAGCAGAACCAAGAGGAACACGTCAAGCCATGGGATGGGGTAAGGATGGCTAAAATAATAGTGCCCCCAGTGACAGAACCAATAGGGGAAGCAGGGGTATTAATAGAGGTAGAGGAGAGTAGAATATGGTTCATAGACATGTGGGCAAGACATTTAGATGCCCTTAAGGCATATACAAATTGGGGGGGTTGTGGCCAATTGGAGCCATTGCCACTAGGGATAGACTCTACCAACAAGGTAGTGTTAGGCAGAACCACCTTCATATGTGCTCATTGTTACCAAGGGGTGTAGCATACCGCATTAGGCGTAGCCATGACCCCATTGGTACTTATGCGGGCCCAGTGACTTTGTGGGGAGCCACGGGGCCAGTAACAGAGGAGGGGGGACAGATGGATCAGGAAGTTGAGTCCCAACGGACCCAACCTGAATCTCTGGAAAAGCGAATCATGGCCCAGAAAGGCATGGAGAAAGCCGGGATACCGAACCTTGACCCTTAACCACCGGAGGGTGTCTGGGTACGCTGACCGGGCAGTGGGACAAGGCTCTGGTAGTCAAAGACCTGGAAGCCCATTGGTCTCAGGAAGACCTCACCATGCTAAAACAGAGCCCTTGGTTCATGTACGGGAGTGCTAGATCACTACGGAGTTGCCAAATCTTCCCACCAAAATGGGAAAGACTCAGCTGTGGCCAGTGGAACCTAAGCAATTATGTGGCCACAATTATGGTAGCGCAGACGATAAAATAGCCATCAGAAAGGCTAGGAGAGAGCCAATGTCCAAAGTGATTGGGTGTACTGAGACAGGGGGAAGTGAAACTCTGACTGACTTCAGTAGGAAGCACAGAAGAGGAACCCAAATAGGCCTTAGGAGGCAAAATGGGTTCAGACTTAGGGAGCCAGGGAGTCATAGACATTCCTTCGGGCACACTTGTATTACCTCAGTGGCCCCCAGACCCCAGCAAAGAGGGCCTGAAAGGAATGGTCCAGACACAAAGTTAGAGCTAAGATATAGGGAGAACCTCGCAGACTTAGGCCATAGACTGGTCGACTTGACCCTGGCCGCAGAAAGAGATGTAGGAGCTCTGACCCAGAAAGAACCCCAGGGGAACGATGGACCTCAAAGTCGCAGGGACAAAAAGAGAACCAGGAAGGGGCAAGGCAGACAATAGGAGAATAACCTTTCTTTCTCCAGGGCCCCATGGAAGACATCCAGTCCGGGGAAGAAGATTGGGAAGAAGAAGAAGTTAATAGGCCAATAGGGCATAGAGTAATGACCAGATGGCAAGAATTAGAAAGTAAGGGTATGCCAGAGTTCCCAGACACTAGGAATTATCCTGTAGGGTGGATAGCACCGGTAATAATAATTCCTCACCCAGACGCTTTTAAAACCTGTGGTTCATGTGATAGAAGTACTGAAGGGGTACTCAGCGGGAGATTAATGTTAAGAGGACGGCTGTGAGACAGCGTATGTATGATGTGTCTAGCCCTCAGAAATAAGTGGCCAAAACTAAAACCCATAGTAAACAAGGGAAACAAATGGGGACATGTAGAAGAGCCAGAAGAGTTAAATTTAACAATGCTTTACAAGGGACAAGAAGTAGACTGGGATAAGAGAACTGGCACTGTTGAATTGCATGGGATGGCTTACGAGACCTATTCAACAGGTTGGAGAAGAAGGACAACAGAGACGGGTTCAAAGATGCACAGGCTGTGAATCAGGAACCAGAGGAAAGTACACCTGCCAGTGGGGCAAAAAGGATGGTGTTAGTGTTATGCCGCTTTGCAAGAGATGCTTATGTTGTCAGAGTTGCGCTAGAAAAAGGCAGGAGTGGTATAGCGAGGACGAACATGAGGTTTGGCCTATGGAGAGAGAATATGCTGATATATTTGAACATGGTAGAATAGCTACTAGAAGTAGACATACAGATGGTGTGTATTTGAGAATGAGGGTCAGAGCTGACCCTGAAGGAACCATGCCGGGTCATAGTAGCTGGGCAACAGTATGGGGAATAACGGCTAGGTCAGACGGACTAGTGCTAGGAATAACCAGAGTTGATAATCAGAGTCCGGTTAGGGGCACTAAGAGAAGAGGGACAGGGGTAGATCCTGGAGAGGGTGTAGTAAAACGCCAAATGGATCTACCTCCTGGTCCTCTTCCCCTGTCTTACCCACCAAGGGTAGAGACAGAGATGACCTCGCCTACTGAAATACCGGATTGGGCAAAGCCACCAGAAGACGACTCAAGCCAACCAACTACTGAACCTGACTGGAGGCAGGAAGAATCACCCTCTGCCTCAAGTGACACCTCTGAATGGGAACAGCTGATAGACTCATTGCTGATAGAGTAAGGGCACTGTCATGACCAGAGGCCCATATATGCACTGTAAGAAAAGTGTTTCCTCATTGTTGCTAGAGTAATGGGCACTGTCATAACCAGAGGCCCATATATGCACTGTAAGAAAAGTGTTTCCTCATTGTTGCTAGAGTAATGGGCACTGTCATAACCAGAGGCCCATATATGCACTGTAAGAAAAGTATTTCCTGTTGTAAGATATGTCATCACCCTCTCTGCTCTGAGGGAATGGGAGGAGCAGCAGATCGGGTGCAGAGAATCAAAAGGTATATAAAGAGACATTTGCCATTACTTTGGCGCTGACTTCTTGAATTCTGAATTCATTTAGACAACCATTTGACTTCGGGTAAGTTGACACCTGACTCAAATTACTTAAGATTCTAACTTGTTGGATCTGAGGTGACTCTCCGATATACCGTTTAACTATCGATCAGCTGTTTTGTCGCTTTGCGCCAGGTGCGTGGGTGCTGATGCAAATATATCCAGAGAGTTCTCTGTAGCCTCTCGATTGAGCTCAGCATCTCGACCTCGTTTTCGAGCCACAGACACTGCGGTAGTTCAACGGGTTTAACTATCGATCAGCTGTTTTGTCGCTCGCCAGGTACGTGGGTGCTGATGCAAATATATCCAGAGAGTTCTTTGTAGCCTCTCGATTGAGCTCAGTATCGCGACCTCGTTGCGAGCCACTGACACTGCGGTAGTTCAACGGGGTTGAGAGCACTCTAGTCCTTAAGGTTATCCCTTGCTTTCTCTTATGGATGTCTGAATTGACCCTGTGGTTTTGCAGGTATCAGTGCTGATGCAAATATATCCAGAGAGTTCTCTGTAGCCTCTCGATTGAGCTCAGTATTTCTCGTTGCGGACACAGACTTTTTGAATATTCCATTTGGGGCAGGGAATCACCAGCGGGTTCTCTCATCTGAGCCAAACTTGAATCTCTCAATTTAGTAAAGCACCGACTCCAAGTCAACCTCTCAGCCAGTAGAGGGGAGTCGCTACTAACTAAATTCTAAACAGAACTCTGACCGATTGAAACTCTGCTCCTGATCTCGTGGGTCTCCTCGTCATCTCTCAAAGGTAATTAAATAACTATTATAAGTATTTAATATAGAGATAAGTGTTATCATTGTACCAGGCATTTTATAAGAGCATTAAGTCAATTGCATGTTTTTGATTAACGCTGTGTGTGACCGAGTAACAATTGTGTATTTTGAAGTGTGTTTGATTGTAAAAGACAAAAAACAGAGTGTTTTCAAAAATAAATGGTAGTCTTGTTTTGTCTCGAGTAAACGATTCTATTAAAGACAGTTAACGGCACGGGAGATAACAACTCTGACACTCCCCGCTACCGGGACACTGGAAACGGAGAATCAGTACTCTATGACAGAATGAGTTACTGTTAAAAGACAAAGAGGAAGGTGTGTCCAGTAGTGATTCATTTAATTGTCTTATCGATCTATCTAAGTTTTGTTATCCAAGCGATACATAGCCGACGGGCAGAGTAGTGAGACTAAGTTGACTAAAGGTCTTCACACTTTAAACTAGATACATCACAGAGGGAAAACACTCAACCCCAGGGAAATCATATAGAGACTGGTAGGACTAGTGCTTAATAATAGCTCAAGGATCAATTAGTGGTGAAACAAAGAGTCTAGAGGATAAAGGTGGGGTTCGCACATCCCAGCTAGAGCTAGACCGTTGAGAGTGACAAGGCAAAAGACCTCTCTACGCGGACAACGTTTCGATATAGAAAGAGAGGCAGGGCCACGCGAGCGGTCCTGGTTATACCGAGATAACCTGAAGTACCTATAGTGCCCTGTCCAATCCAGGGAACGGGACGCTAACCACCTCTAGCATCCCCGCTGCCGGCCAAGGGGCGGGGCTGAAGGTTTCGTATCGCGACACTTGGCGCCCAACGTGGGGCCCCACACCTCTATATAAGACTCTACTACTACCTGAGTTAACGGCCCCTACCAGCGCTCTATTTCCAAACAACTTACTAAAGTAGGTATCTTTAAAGAGTTAGAGATATGGCTACGGCAGTACGTTTTGTCTTACCGGATCTACCATGGGGTAAACTGAGAGCAGTAGACCAGACAGCCATAAAACATCTTCTGGGAATAGAAGGAAGGGAAACTTTCTGGGATGATAAAAAATTCCAGAAAAGAACCCTAAATGGCAACTACCATAGATACTACGGCAGCTCATGAGGAGCAAAGTAGGGTAGAAAATAATGGTACAGTACAGGAAATGATACGCAGGCAAAAGGCAGGTCTACCCAACAGTAGGCTCGCAATGTGCGTACCAAGAATACCCTGGGGCCGCTGACCAAGAGGGAACAGACGGCCCCTCCAATTACAGGATTAGGCAAATAGCCCTGAATCCTAAGAATTTCCAGTGAAGACTGATCAACTTCACTAGAAATTGTTGGAACAGGTGGAAATTAATTATAAAATGACACCAGTCTCTATTCAAAGTGTATAACAAATAATTGTATTATTTCCTTGGGAAAGTAAAGCTAACATAGTGCGTAAGTGTCACTATGGGCGTTGTATGAGGAAAAATCCCTGAGAAATAAGAAAGTACTATAGAGTTTGTAACTAAATAGGAAATCTAAATACAATCTCAAGGTAAAGAGCAATGGCGGGTTAGAGTCTACTCTTTGAGGAAAAATCCCTGAGAAATAAGAAAGTACTATAGAGTTTGTAACTAAATAGGAAATCTAAATACAATCTCAAGGTAAAGAGCAATGGCGGGTTAGAGTCTACTCTTTGAGGAAAAATCCCTGAGAAATAAGAAAGTACTATAGAGTTTGTAACTAAATAGGAAATCTAAATACAATCTCAAGGTAAAGAGCAATGGCGGGTTAGAGTCTACTCTTTGAGAAAAAAATCCCTGAGGAAACTAGAAAATATTATAGAGTTTACAACTAAATAGGAAATTTATACAAACCCCAAGGTGAAGATATGTTAACAATAGTGAATTATTTTCAGCGCTGTTAAGGCAGGCAGACCTCGTAGTAATACGAAATTGGGTTCTAATTAAAGGTCATTCCAGAAAAAGAAGGGGGGCCAGAGGATGTAAGTGTGTATTGTGGCAAAGTGGCCTTCTATGCACAGCCCTGGTACCCCATGGCAATGGCCCTGCTACAAGACGGGACTCCAACGAATCTAGGAGACAATAGTGTAATGTTGAGAGCCATGCAGGAAGATTTATGTTAAATATTTAGGGTATATTTTAAGCCAACAGGGCAGCAAAAAGATGAAGTTAGAAAAGGAGTGATTTTATAAGCATTAAATTTAGTTATGAAAATAAAAATGTTGCAGTTCTTAGGGATAATAAAGTACTGTAGGTAATGGATCACATACTACGCAACATATATAAAATTATTGATGAGACTGAGTTAAGATTAACCCAGGTTATTGTTAGATAAAATACAGTGGACTCCCGAAAGAGAGATTTCATTAGTACAGAAAACATATGCTATGTTTAGCAGCGTTTTGGCCTTATCTAATCATTTGAAGGTTTGTCTTCAAATAGTAGAAAGATTACAAGAATATATGGCATCTGTTGTGACCCAGGGTCATTGAGAATATCGGGTTAATTAAGTTGAACTATATAATTATCTACATAAAAATGTTGAGTTCTATAAAATGCATTAGTGTAAACAGGGAGACAGTGAGACAGTCAGTCAATATTTGGAGACAGAGACCATATCTGGTACTGTCAGTATTAGCTGCGGCAACAGGAAGCAGATGCAGAAGCGAAAAAGGCCGGTTTTAAACCACAGCGATTAAAAGCAGCAGTTAAGAGGAAGTTAAACATAGACATAACTACATTGAAAGAGCTGAGACAGATAGTGACCCATGTGCAAATGTATTAGGTCAGTTAGACACTGACACAGGAGTAGGGGAATGGGACTTTAATAAATAATGCAAAGAGTGGACACCTAAAATTTCAGGATGGACTTTAAAAAATAAATGAAAATAATAAACCACTTACGGATAAATATGCTACAAGGAGAAGAAAATCTCCTCAGTTTATTGGACGCTAAATAATTATAAGCAAGGGGAGTCATAAATATGAACCATTTTTTTTGTTCCAGACCAAATAGAGAGAGTCAGAACACACAGAGGCAGTAATAGAGGCCCTAGACAGACTCAACAGGGCAGGCATGAAACTGAACTTGACAAAAACTCAAATAGGTAAAGAGGAAGTGAACTTTCTCGGTTTCACTATAGGCACTGGAATCACCGCAAGCCAAAATGTATTTGAAAAAGTAGCAGAGCTCAGCAAGCCTCAAACAGTGAAGGAAATGCAGAAATGCCTAGGTAAAATAGGGTATCTGAGAAACCACATCAAAGGGTATAGCAGGGCTGCAAAGCATTGCTACAGAGGCATAACAAGAGAAGAGTGTCAAAAAGCCATGTCTCACAAAGAATATGGCAGACAAACCATTAATGGGACAAAAAATGGAAGACTCATGGGAGAACTTGAAATTGATGGCCCTGGAGGCTCAGGAGAATGAGCCCAGAGATCCGACACTACCGCTCTGGCTATGCCTGAAACTAGAAGGGCCAGAGGTGGAAAGGAATGGCTACATTTGGATATCAAATGAACTCTCACCCAAAACAATCAAATGTTACAGCAAACAGCTGAAAGTGCCCACAATGAAGTACTCCAGTACAGGGGCTGAAATGGCCCTGCTAGAACTATTCTGGAACAAAATAGTGTCCCTTGCCCAAGGACAGGCCATAATCATAAAAGGCACAGAACTAAACGAACCATGGGCCACTAAACATACGAAAAAAATGGTAGGTATTACAACCACCACTTGGGATAAGTGGAGGAACGTACATGCCACCAAAGGAGTTATGTTCATCAGTGACCAAGGATGGGACACTGACGAACCAGGACCAGGACCTACAACAGTCAAGGAAAAATCTAAAGAGAATAAAACTGGTTACAGACAGTTACTACAGTGCCCAGGCCATGACTTCTGACAAAAAGATATGGCAGAACAATGGTTACAGAAGTGCTAAAAACAAAACAATTCAGCACGAAGGAGAGTGGAGAAAGATCCATGAGTTAATGGATTGAATGGATGTTGTTGTCAGTCACCAAAAAGCCCACACAGTAGATGGGGGTGGAAAGGAAGCTGACTTCAATCAACAAGGCAACAGGGAAGTAGATGAACTAGTCCAGATGGGCAGAATAGTTCTCTACAGAACTGAAGCAGACAAACTTAAGGCGTTACACATAGATTGGGGACACCCAGGTCCTAAAATATTTATAAAGCGCCTTAGACAGGACCAGATAGAATTTGACCCAGTAGAGGCCAAACTGGTGTGCCAGCAGTGTATTACCTGTCAAGAGCAAAAGCCTAGTAATCTAGGAAGAGTGTCTGATCAACACATCAAAACATGCACGCCCTGGAGTCAAATAGCATTAGACACTATGGGTCCCATGAAAAGTGCTACGGTACTGGGACATAGATATGCTATAGTAGCGGTGTGCATGGCAACGGGCTACACAATGGTACACACAGCGAAAACATGCAATGCTCTGCCTGTGTTGACAATGATTAACCTTTTGACTTTGACCCTAGGACGGTTTCAATCGATCAGGACTGACGATGGACGTCAGTATAAAAACAAAAAGGTAGAGGAATGGTGAACCCAGAGGGGACTAAAGCACACTTTCTCACCTCCCTACACACCTCAAGCAAATGGGTGTGCAGAGAGGACCATTGGCAGACTCAAAACAACTTTGGGGTTGTGGAGAGCGGACAAAGATTGGGGACCAAAGCTAGTGCAAGCATGCATAGAATTAAGTAGCACCCCAACCAGTTCAGGGCCTAGTCCAAGAGAGTTAATGGGATTACCAGGACCAAATAGTACGGTGGATGTTCCTAATCCCCAGTCTACCCCTCTGCCTTGTGTTTTAAAGGGAGGAGACTGAATCAGGATTAGAAAAAAATCCAGCGGCAGACAACAGTGACCTGGTAGTACCCAAGAAATACGGTAAAAGGCGTATTATTGAGGAAGTAATAAGCACTAATACTGTGAGGACAGCTTGCGGAAGAACAGTTGACATAGCACAACTTAAGAAAGTATGTCTTCCATAATCGTACCAGACTGGAAATACCTCCTAGAGTGCAGAGCCTCCAAGTCAGGAGGAGTCCAAACACCATTTGGGTAGGCAGGCACTTTAGACATGAGGAATTAGACAGGGCTTCAAAAGGAGGGAGCACAGGAAGAGTAGTCTGGTAACGAAGCGTTCCGACAGGTCTACCTGGCTCAAGCAGACTGAAGTGTGTCCCTTGTGACGTATGCAATGAGCCCACTGGCGATATGCAATACGAAGGGCCCGCTGAGCATCAGGCAACTAGAGGTGTGCTCAGATGGAGCCTCAAGAGAGTATAGGTGCAGGTATGGAAGAGTTCAGACGTGTGGCAGGTGCAACTGCAACACCATGACCAACTGTGCACTGGACATAAGGACCATTAATGGTTCCTGGGACCTCAGAGGGTGCCAGTGTGCCTGGGATAGATATGGAAACATATCAGACAAAGATTGCCTGGAATGTCGCAGACAGAGGGTCACAGAGGTCAAACTAACCAGAAGTGCCCTCTTAACCCCAGTTAGAATAGAAGCACCACTCTGGCCCATTCCCACTGGAACTGCAGGCCCAGACCCAGCTCTAACAGGTCAAAGGTTCCAATTTAACTCCAGCTATGAGTATCTGAGAGATAGGAACCTTGGAGAGGGACCTAGTGATGGATATGGGATAGACAGAGTCAACAGACAGGCCTGGATGGAAACAGGACAAGGTGAATGGATCCTAGTAGACCCTAGTGTAGCCTGGGATGGAGTGCTTCTGGAGTCCACGGGTTGGAACCAGGTGGACAAATATCCCCTAGACAACAACCAACAAACATCCTGGATGGATGAGAAGGTGTTGGTGGGAAGGTCAGTGCAGACCAGTTAGAGAGCTACACTGGGGCAGAGCAATGGAAAAGGAACAAATGTTCACTTTCGTCACCCCCATGACTGGAGGAAATGATGTCCCTCCCCATGATGGAGATGGCAGGAGAAGGTACAGGTTAGGCCTAGGATGGCAGCTGTACTTAGCCCAGGACCCCGTGTATAAAACTGAAGGAGTCTACTCTTGTCACAAGTACATATGTAGAGATAGTGCTGCTGGAGAGGGAAAAGGTAAACAAAAGGCAGCACTCAAAAGAGAATATAGCCCACCTAAGAAATCATTCCTGGCTAGGGTGAAACTGGCATTTTGATCAGACCCTGGAGAGGGCCTATCCAAACCCAGAAACCCAATAGTTAAAAAATAAACTAAAGATGCTCTCCCTCTTATATTTCACTGGAAATATGAAGTTGCGGGAGTACAGAACAAAGCATAGGGAATGTAAGATAGGTTGATGCTGGTGGGTAAGTATGTTTTTAATTATAGTTGGCGTCCCCAGCGCCACCATATTAGGATTGTATTTGGGCCTAAAATACGATCAAGAAAATGTAGAAATGGGAAAAGTAATATACCTAAAGAAACAGGAAGAGTAAAATACCTAGAGCAACAAAAAATGTGAAAGTGACTTAATCACATTTAGAACAAACACAAAGAAATGGGGCATACTGGTACAATGTGACACAGCCAATGAAACTGAGTGTCCAGGTTTCCCCACTGTAAAGCTAAAAAGCAGAACTAATTACACTAAGTGGAACAACAGCCTAGGTGAAAATGTCACAATAATGGCAGCGTTAGGGTATGCAAAAAATGAGGCATGCCGATAGACAAAGTGTTCAAGAGAATTTGGAAAGGGCTGATTAAACTACTGGTCAAAATAAGTAAACTGGCCCTAACAATTACCTGGTCAATCTTCAAGGGGATCAGATGGTTGTTAAAAGGACTGATCATCTGGAGCATGGTATATGAGAGAGTGCATCCTCCTAGAAGACAGGGACCAGCAGTTCCTGTTGAACAGGATGTACTGCTCATGACCCCGAGAGGAACGGATGTGACCCAAGTTTAAGGGGCAAAAAGTGACTACATAAGTGAACCCTGAACAACTCAGGTCACGACACCTTCCTGATCAGAGATAAAGAATCATCCTGCTCTCAACAAAACTTAAATAAACAACCAGAATCTTTAGGCAGTGAAACTTAAAGATATCCTCTACCATGACTTCCAACGAAACTGACCATGACACCTCGGCTGAGGCATGCAGTCCCTTCACTGACCAGGTATGGGAAAACATCTGTTGTCAAATATTAGTTCTTGTAGTTTTGGGAAAATAGCATGGGAAAATAGGCATAATAATGGCTTAGTAACTTGGGTTGCTCTATTTATCAATTCATTAGTGGCCATTGATAAACTAGGGTTAACAATGAGACAAAAAGAATGCTGTCCGTTGTACCGATAATACTAATCCAGAGAATGTACACAATATTAGGAAAATGTTATTTGGTCTGTCTATGCTTAGAAGCCTTAGCTGCAGCTATGACTGTAGTAAGTAAAATAGGTGCAATAGAGAAGAACGGAACAGACGGTATAATGGAACCTATGTGTGCTACCATAATTGGAATACACTATGTGGCGAGGATCATTGAAGCAGGCCTAGTTGGCGTGCTATGTGTCCAAATAGTCAAATTAATGAGAAAACTAAAACCAAAAGATCAGCGGAACACAGTCTTAAAGGCCGTCCCACTGGTCCTCTGGGTAACTGTCCTATTGATCCTAAGTTGCGGAGAAGAAATGGGGTGGCCCACAAACATTTTGAAAGTAGTTCGGGGATTGTGTTTACCCATATTCTTTCCCCCCACTCCCAGCAGAACCAAGAGGAACACGTCAAGCCATGGGATGGGGTAAGGATGGCTAAAATAATAGTGCCCCCCCAGTGACAGAACCAATAGGGGAAGCAGGGGTATTAATAGAGGTAGAGGAGAGTAGAATATGGTTCATAGACATGTGGGCAAGACATTTAGATGCCCTTAAGGCATATACAAATTGGGGGGGTTGTGGCCAATTGGAGCCATTGCCACTAGGGATAGACTCTACCAACAAGGTAGTGTTAGGCAGAACCACCTTCATATGTGCTCATTGTTACCAAGGGGGTGTAGCATACCGCATTAGGCGTAGCCATGACCCCATTGGTACTTATGCGGGCCCAGTGACTTTGTGGGGAGCCACGGGGCCAGTAACAGAGGAGGGGGGACAGATGGATCAGGAAGTTGAGTCCCAACGGACCCAACCTGAATCTCTGGAAAAGCGAATCATGGCCCAGAAAGGCATGGAGAAAGCCGGGATACCGAACCTTGACCCTTAACCACCGGAGGGTGTCTGGAAATGGTACGCTGACCGGGCAGTGGGACAAGGCTCTGGTAGTCAAAGACCTGGAAGCCCATTGGTCTCAGGAAGACCTCACCATGCTAAAACAGAGCCCTTGGTTCATGTACGGGAGTGCTAGATCACTACGGAGTTGCCAAATCTTCCCACCAAAATGGGAAAGACTCAGCTGTGGCCAGTGGAACCTAAGCAATTATGTGGCCACAATTATGTAGCGCAGACGATAAAATAGCCATCAGAAAGGCTAGGAGAGAGCCAATGTCCAAAGTGATTGGGTGTACTGAGACAGGGGGAAGTGAAACTCTGACTGACTTCAGTAGGAAGCACAGAAGAGGAACCCAAAGAGGCCTTAGGAGGCAAAATGGGTTCAGACTTAGGGAGCCAGGGAGTCATAGACATTCCTTCGGGCACACTTGTATTACCTCAGTGGCCCCCAGACCCCAGCAAAGAGGGCCTGAAAGGAATGGTCCAGACACAAAGTTAGAGCTAAGATATAGGGAGAACCTCGCAGACTTAGGCCATAGACTGGTCGACTTGACCCTGGCCGCAGAAAGAGATGTAGGAGCTCTGACCCAGAAAGAACCCCAGGGGAACGATGGACCTCAAAGTCGCAGGGACAAAAAGAGAACCAGGAAGGGGCAAGGCAGACAATAGGAGAATAACCTTTCTTTCTCCAGGGCCCCATGGAAGACATCCAGTCCGGGGAAGAAGATTGGGAAGAAGAAGAAGTTAATAGGCCAATAGGGCATAGAGTAATGACCAGATGGCAAGAATTAGAAAGTAAGGGTATGCCAGAGTTCCCAGACACTAGGAATTATCCTGTAGGGTGGATAGCACCGGTAATAATAATTCCTCACCCAGACGCTTTTAAAACCTGTGGTTCATGTGATAGAAGTACTGAAGGGGTACTCAGCGGGAGATTAATGTTAAGAGGACGGCTGTTAGACAGCGTATGTATGATGTGTCTAGCCCTCAGAAATAAGTGGCCAAAACTAAAACCCATAGTAAACAAGGGAAACAAATGGGGACATGTAGAAGAGCCAGAAGAGTTAAATTTAACAATGCTTTACAAGGGACAAGAAGTAGACTGGGATAAGAGAACTGGCACTGTTGAATTGCATGGGATGGCTTACGAGACCTATTCAACAGGTTGGAGAAGAAGGACAACAGAGACGGGTTCAAAGATGCACAGGCTGTGAATCAGGAACCAGAGGAAAGTACACCTGCCAGTGGGGCAAAAAGGATGGTGTTAGTGTTATGCCGCTTTGCAAGAGATGCTTATGTTGTCAGAGTTGCGCTAGAAAAAGGCAGGAGTGGTATAGCGAGGACGAACATGAGGTTTGGCCTATGGAGAGAGAATATGCTGATATATTTGAACATGGTAGAATAGCTACTAGAAGTAGACATACAGATGGTGTGTATTTGAGAATGAGGGTCAGAGCTGACCCTGAAGGAACCATGCCGGGTCATAGTAGCTGGGCAACAGTATGGGGAATAACGGCTAGGTCAGACGGACTAGTGCTAGGAATAACCAGAGTTGATAATCAGAGTCCGGTTAGGGGCACTAAGAGAAGAGGGACAGGGGTAGATCCTGGAGAGGGTGTAGTAAAACGCCAAATGGATCTACCTCCTGGTCCTCTTCCCCTGTCTTACCCACCAAGGGTAGAGACAGAGATGACCTCGCCTACTGAAATACCGGATTGGGCAAAGCCACCAGAAGACGACTCAAGCCAACCAACTACTGAACCTGACTGGAGGCAGGAAGAATCACCCTCTGCCTCAAGTGACACCTCTGAATGGGAACAGCTGATAGACTCATTGCTGATAGAGTAAGGGCACTGTCATGACCAGAGGCCCATATATGCACTGTAAGAAAAGTGTTTCCTCATTGTTGCTAGAGTAATGGGCACTGTCATAACCAGAGGCCCATATATGCACTGTAAGAAAAGTGTTTCCTCATTGTTGCTAGAGTAATGGGCACTGTCATAACCAGAGGCCCATATATGCACTGTAAGAAAAGTATTTCCTGTTGTAAGATATGTCATCACCCTCTCTGCTCTGAGGGAATGGGAGGAGCAGCAGATCGGGTGCAGAGAATCAAAAGGTATATAAAGAGACATTTGCCATTACTTTGGCGCTGACTTCTTGAATTCTGAATTCATTTAGACAACCATTTGACTTCGGGTAAGTTGACACCTGACTCAAATTACTTAAGATTCTAACTTGTTGGATCTGAGAAGTGACTCTCCGATATACCGTTTAACTATCGATCAGCTGTTTTGTCGCTTTGCGCCAGGTACGTGGGTGCTGATGCAAATATATCCAGAGAGTTCTCTGTAGCCTCTGATTGAGCTCAGCATCTCGACCTCGTTGCGAGCCACAGACACTGCGGTAGTTCAACGGGTTTAACTATCGATCAGCTGTTTTGTCGCTCGCCAGGTACGTGGGTGCTGATGCAAATATATCCAGAGAGTTCTTTGTAGCCTCTCGATTGAGCTCAACTACCCATAGCCACTGACACTGCGGTAGTTCAACGGGGTTGAGAGCACTCTAGTCCTTAAGGTTATCCCTTGCTTTCTTTATGGATGTCTGAATTGACCCTGTGGTTTTGCGCCAGGTAGAATGCTGATGCAAATATATCCAGAGAGTTCTCTGTAGCCTCTCGATTGAGCTCAGTATCGCGACCTCGTTGCAGACACAGACTTTTTTGAATATTCCATTTGGGGCAGGGAATCACCAGCTGGTTCTCTCATCTGAGCCAAACTTGAATCTCTCAATTTAGTAAAGCACCGACTCCAAGTCAACCTCTCAGCCAGTAGAGGGGAGTCGCTACTAACTAAATTCTAAACAGAACTCTGACCGATTGAAACTCTGCTCCTGATCTCGTGGGTCTCCTCGTCATCTCTCAAAGGTAATTAAATAACTATTATAAGTATTTAATATAGAGATAAGTGTTATCATTGTACCAGGCATTTTATAAGAGCATTAAGTCAATTGCATGTTTTTGATTAACGCTGTGTGTGACCGAGTAACAATTGTGTATTTTGAAGTGTGTTTGATTGTAAAAGACAAAAAACAGAGTGTTTTCAAAAATAAATGGTAGTCTTGTTTTGTCTCGAGTAAACGATTCTATTAAAGACAGTTAACGGCACGGGAGATAACAACTCTGACACTCCCCGCTACCGGGACACTGGAAACGGAGAATCAGGGCTCTATGACAGAATGAGTTACTGTTAAAAGACAAAGAGGAAGGTGTGTCCAGTAGTGATTCATTTAATTGTCTTATCGATCTATCTAAGTTTTGTTATCCAAGCGATACATAGCCGACGGGCAGAGTAGTGAGACTAAGTTGACTAAAGGTCTTCACACTTTAAACTAGATACATCACAGAGGGAAAACACTCAACCCCAGGGAAATCATATAGAGACTGGTAGGACTAGTGCTTAATAATAACTCAAGGATCAATTAGTGGTGAAACAAAGAGTCTAGAGGATAAAGGTGGGGTTCGCACATCCCAGCTAGAGCTAGACCGTTGAGAGTGACAAGGCAAAAGACCTCTCTACGCGGACAACGTTTCGATATAGAAAGAGAGGCAGGGCCACGCGAGCGGTCCTGGTTATACCGAGATAACCTGAAGTACCTATAGTGCCCTGTCCAATCCAGGGAACGGGACGCTAACCACCTCTAGCATCCCCGCTGCCGGCCAAGGGGCGGGGCTGAAGGTTTCGTATCGCGACACTTGGCGCCCAACGTGGGGCCCCACACCTCTATATAAGACTCTACTACTACCTGAGTTAACGGCCCCTACCAGCGCTCTATTTCCAAACAACTTACTAAAGTAGGTATCTTTAAAGAGTTAGAGATATGGCTACGGCAGTACGTTTTGTCTTACCGGATCTACCATGGGGTAAACTGAGAGCAGTAGACCAGACAGCCATAAAACATCTTCTGGGAATAGAAGGAAGGGAAACTTTCTGGGATGATAAAAATTCCAGAAAAGAACCCTAAATGGCAACTACCATAGATACTACGGCAGCTCATGAGGAGCAAAGTAGGGTAGAAAATAATGGTACAGTACAGGAAATGATACGCAGGCAAAAGGCAGGTCTACCCAACAGTAGGCTCGCAATGTGCGTACCAAGAATACCCTGGGGCCGCTGACCAAGAGGGAACAGACGGCCCCTCCAATTACAGGATTAGGCAAATAGCCCTGAATCCTAAGAATTTCCAGTGAAGACTGATCAACTTCACTAGAAATTGTTGGAACAGGTGGAAATTAATTATAAAATGACACCAGTCTCTATTCAAAGTGTATAACAAATAATTGTATTATTTCCTTGGGAAAGTAAAGCTAACATAGTGCGTAAGTGTCACTATGGGCGTTGTATGAGGAAAAATCCCTGAGAAATAAGAAAGTACTATAGAGTTTGTAACTAAATAGGAAATCTAAATACAATCTCAAGGTAAAGAGCAATGGCGGGTTAGAGTCTACTCTTTGAGGAAAAATCCCTGAGAAATAAGAAAGTACTATAGAGTTTGTAACTAAATAGGAAATCTAAATACAATCTCAAGGTAAAGAGCAATGGCGGGTTAGAGTCTACTCTTTGAGGAAAAATCCCTGAGAAATAAGAAAGTACTATAGAGTTTGTAACTAAATAGGAAATCTAAATACAATCTCAAGGTAAAGAGCAATGGCGGGTTAGAGTCTACTCTTTGAAAAAAAATCCCTGAGGAAACTAGAAAATATTATAGAGTTTACAACTAAATAGGAAATTTATACAAACCCCAAGGTGAAGATATGTTAACAATAGTGAATTATTTTCAGCGCTGTTAAGGCAGGCAGACCTCGTAGTAATACGAAATTGGGTTCTAATTAAAGGTCATTCCAGAAAAAGAAGGGGGGCCAGAGGATGTAAGTGTGTATTGTGGCAAAGTGGCCTTCTATGCACAGCCCTGGTACCCCATGGCAATGGCCCTGCTACAAGACGGACTCCAACGAATCTAGGAGACAATAGTGTAATGTTGAGAGCCATGCAGGAAGATTTATGTTAAATATTTAGGGTATATTTTAAGCCAACAGGGCAGCAAAAAGATGAAGTTAGAAAAGGAGTGATTTTATAAGCATTAAATTTAGTTATGAAAATAAAAATGTTGCAGTTCTTAGGGATAATAAAGTACTGTAGGTAATGGATCACATACTACGCAACATATATAAAATTATTGATGAGACTGAGTTAAGATTAACCCAGGTTATTGTTAGATAAAATACAGTGGACTCCCGAAAGAGAGATTTCATTAGTACAGAAAACATATGCTATGTTTAGCAGCGTTTTGGCCTTATCTAATCATTTGAAGGTTTGTCTTCAAATAGTAGAAAGATTACAAGAATATATGGCATCTGTTGTGACCCAGGGTCATTGAGAATATCGGGTTAATTAAGTTGAACTATATAATTATCTACATAAAAATGTTGAGTTCTATAAAATGCATTAGTGTAAACAGGGAGACAGTGAGACAGTCAGTCAATATTTGGAGACAGAGACCATATCTGGTACTGTCAGTATTAGCTGCGGCAACAGGAAGCAGATGCAGAAGCGAAAAAGGCCGGTTTTAAACCACAGCGATTAAAAGCAGCAGTTAAGAGGAAGTTAAACATAGACATAACTACATTGAAAGAGCTGAGACAGATAGTGACCCATGTGCAAATGTATTAGGTCAGTTAGACACTGACACAGGAGTAGGGGAATGGGACTTTAATAAATAATGCAAAGAGTGGACACCTAAAATTTCAGGATGGACTTTAAAAAATAAATGAAAATAATAAACCACTTACGGATAAATATGCTACAAGGAGAAGAAAATCTCCTCAGTTTATTGGACGCTAAATAATTATAAGCAAGGGGAGTCATAAATATGAACCATTTTTTTTGTTCCAGACCAAATAGAGAGAGTCAGAACACACAGAGGCAGTAATAGAGGCCCTAGACAGACTCAGCAGGGCAGGCATGAAACTGAACTTGACAAAAACTCAAATAGGTAAAGAGGAAGTGAACTTTCTCGGTTTCACTATAGGCACTGGAATCACCGCAAGCCAAAATGTATTTGAAAAAGTAGCAGATCTCAGCAAGCCTCACACAGTAAAGGAAATGCAGAGGGCCCTAGGCAAAATAGGGTATCTGAGAAACCACATCAAAGGGTATAGCAGGGCTGCAAAGCATTGCTACAGAGGCATAACAAGAGAAGAGTGTCAAAAAGCCATGTCTCACAAAGAATATGGCAGACAACCCATTAATTGGGACAAAAAGATGGAAGACTCATGGGAGAACTTGAAGGTGATGGCCCTGGAGGCTCAGGAGAATGAGCCCAGAGATCCGACACTACCGCTCTGGCTATGCCTTAAACTAGAAGGGCCAGAGGTGGAAAGAGACGGGCTACATCTGGATATCAAACGAACTCTCACCCAAAACAATCAAATGTTACAGCAAACAGCTTAAGGGGCCCATCATGAAGTACTCCAGTACAGGGGCTGAAATGGCCCTGCTAGAACTATTCTGGAACAAAATAGTGTCCCTTGCCCAAGGACAGGCCATAATCATAAAAGGCACAGAACTAAACGAACCATGGGCCACTAACCATACGAAAAAAATGGTAGGTATTACAACCACCACTTGGGATAAGTGGAGGAACGTACATGCCACCAAAGGAGTTATGTTCATCAGTGACCAAGGATGGGACACTGACGAACCAGGACCAGGACCTACAACAGTCAAGGAAAAATCTAAAGAGAATAAAACTGGTTACAGACAGTTACTACAGTGCCCAGGCCATGACTTCTGACAAAAAGATATGGCAGAACAATGGTTACAGAAGTGCTAAAAACAAAACAATTCAGCACGAAGGAGAGTGGAGAAAGATCCATGAGTTAATGGATTGAATGGATGTTGTTGTCAGTCACCAAAAAGCCCACACAGTAGATGGGGGTGGAAAGGAAGCTGACTTCAATCAACAAGGCAACAGGGAAGTAGATGAACTAGTCCAGATGGGCAGAATAGTTCTCTACAGAACTGAAGCAGACAAACTTAAGGCGTTACACATAGATTGGGGACACCCAGGTCCTAAAATATTTATAAAGCGCCTTAGACAGGACCAGATAGAATTTGACCCAGTAGAGGCCAAACTGGTGTGCCAGCAGTGTATTACCTGTCAAGAGCAAAAGCCTAGTAATCTAGGAAGAGTGTCTGATCAACACATCAAAACATGCACGCCCTGGAGTCAAATAGCATTAGACACTATGGGTCCCATGAAAAGTGCTACGGTACTGGGACATAGATATGCTATAGTAGCGGTGTGCATGGCAACGGGCTACACAATGGTACACACAGCGAAAACATGCAATGCTCTGCCTGTGTTGACAATGATTAACCTTTTGACTTTGACCCTAGGACGGTTTCAATCGATCAGGACTGACGATGGACGTCAGTATAAAAACAAAAAGGTAGAGGAATGGTGAACCCAGAGGGGACTAAAGCACACTTTCTCACCTCCCTACACACCTCAAGCAAATGGGTGTGCAGAGAGGACCATTGGCAGACTCAAAACAACTTTGGGGTTGTGGAGAGCGGACAAAGATTGGGGACCAAAGCTAGTGCAAGCATGCATAGAATTAAGTAGCACCCCAACCAGTTCAGGGCCTAGTCCAAGAGAGTTAATGGGATTACCAGGACCAAATAGTACGGTGGATGTTCCTAATCCCCAGTCTACCCCTCTGCCTTGTGTTTTAAAGGGAGGAGACTGAATCAGGATTAGAAAAAATCCAGCGGCAGACAACAGTGACCTGGTAGTACCCAAGAAATACGGTAAAAGGCGTATTATTGAGGAAGTAATAAGCACTAATACTGTGAGGACAGCTTGCGGAAGAACAGTTGACATAGCACAACTTAAGAAAGTATGTCTTCCATAATCGTACCAGACTGGAAATACCTCCTAGAGTGCAGAGCCTCCAAGTCAGGAGGAGTCCAAACACCATTTGGGTAGGCAGGCACTTTAGACATGAGGAATTAGACAGGGCTTCAAAAGGAGGGAGCACAGGAAGAGTAGTCTGGTAACGAAGCGTTCCGACAGGTCTACCTGGCTCAAGCAGACTGAAGTGTGTCCCTTGTGACGTATGCAATGAGCCCACTGGCGATATGCAATACGAAGGGCCCGCTGAGCATCAGGCAACTAGAGGTGTGCTCAGATGGAGCCTCAAGAGAGTATAGGTGCAGGTATGGAAGAGTTCAGACGTGTGGCAGGTGCAACTGCAACACCATGACCAACTGTGCACTGGACATAAGGACCATTAATGGTTCCTGGGACCTCAGAGGGTGCCAGTGTGCCTGGGATAGATATGGAAACATATCAGACAAAGATTGCCTGGAATGTCGCAGACAGAGGGTCACAGAGGTCAAACTAACCAGAAGTGCCCTCTTAACCCCAGTTAGAATAGAAGCACCACTCTGGCCCATTCCCACTGGAACTGCAGGCCCAGACCCAGCTCTAACAGGTCAAAGGTTCCAATTTAACTCCAGCTATGAGTATCTGAGAGATAGGAACCTTGGAGAGGGACCTAGTGATGGATATGGGATAGACAGAGTCAACAGACAGGCCTGGATGGAAACAGGACAAGGTGAATGGATCCTAGTAGACCCTAGTGTAGCCTGGGATGGAGTGCTTCTGGAGTCCACGGGTTGGAACCAGGTGGACAAATATCCCCTAGACAACAACCAACAAACATCCTGGATGGATGAGAAGGTGTTGGTGGGAAGGTCAGTGCAGACCAGTTAGAGAGCTACACTGGGGCAGAGCAATGGAAAAGGAACAAATGTTCACTTTCGTCACCCCCATGACTGGAGGAAATGATGTCCCTCCCCATGATGGAGATGGCAGGAGAAGGTACAGGTTAGGCCTAGGATGGCAGCTGTACTTAGCCCAGGACCCCGTGTATAAAACTGAAGGAGTCTACTCTTGTCACAAGTACATATGTAGAGATAGTGCTGCTGGAGAGGGAAAAGGTAAACAAAAGGCAGCACTCAAAAGAGAATATAGCCCACCTAAGAAATCATTCCTGGCTAGGGTGAAACTGGCATTTTGATCAGACCCTGGAGAGGGCCTATCCAAACCCAGAAACCCAATAGTTAAAAAATAAACTAAAGATGCTCTCCCTCTTATATTTCACTGGAAATATGAAGTTGCGGGAGTACAGAACAAAGCATAGGGAATGTAAGATAGGTTGATGCTGGTGGGTAAGTATGTTTTTAATTATAGTTGGCGTCCCCAGCGCCACCATATTAGGATTGTATTTGGGCCTAAAATACGATCAAGAAAATGTAGAAATGGGAAAAGTAATATACCTAAAGAAACAGGAAGAGTAAAATACCTAGAGCAACAAAAAATGTGAAAGTGACTTAATCACATTTAGAACAAACACAAAGAAATGGGGCATACTGGTACAATGTGACACAGCCAATGAAACTGAGTGTCCAGGTTTCCCCACTGTAAAGCTAAAAAGCAGAACTAATTACACTAAGTGGAACAACAGCCTAGGTGAAAATGTCACAATAATGGCAGCGTTAGGGTATGCAAAAAATGAGGCATGCCGATAGACAAAGTGTTCAAGAGAATTTGGAAAGGGCTGATTAAACTACTGGTCAAAATAAGTAAACTGGCCCTAACAATTACCTGGTCAATCTTCAAGGGGATCAGATGGTTGTTAAAAGGACTGATCATCTGGAGCATGGTATATGAGAGAGTGCATCCTCCTAGAAGACAGGGACCAGCAGTTCCTGTTGAACAGGATGTACTGCTCATGACCCCGAGAGGAACGGATGTGACCCAAGTTTAAGGGGCAAA
This sequence comes from Oncorhynchus gorbuscha, assembly GCF_021184085.1. Taxonomy (NCBI): domain Eukaryota; kingdom Metazoa; phylum Chordata; class Actinopteri; order Salmoniformes; family Salmonidae; genus Oncorhynchus; species Oncorhynchus gorbuscha. The sequence goes on from NC_060195.1 coordinate 61,774,355, forward strand.
AAGTGACTACATAAGTGAACCCTGAACAACTCAGGTCACGACACCTTCCTGATCAGAGATAAAGAATCATCCTGCTCTCAACAAAACTTAAATAAACAACCAGAATCTTTAGGCAGTGAAACTTAAAGATATCCTCTACCATGACTTCCAACGAAACTGACCATGACACCTCGGCTGAGGCATGCAGTCCCTTCACTGACCAGGTATGGGAAAACATCTGTTGTCAAATATTAGTTCTTGTAGTTTTGGGAAAATAGCATGGGAAAATAGGCATAATAATGGCTTAGTAACTTGGGTTGCTCTATTTATCAATTCATTAGTGGCCATTGATAAACTAGGGTTAACAATGAGACAAAAAGAATGCTGTCCGTTGTACCGATAATACTAATCCAGAGAATGTACACAATATTAGGAAAATGTTATTTGGTCTGTCTATGCTTAGAAGCCTTAGCTGCAGCTATGACTGTAGTAAGTAAAATAGGTGCAATAGAGAAGAACGGAACAGACGGTATAATGGAACCTATGTGTGCTACCATAATTGGAATACACTATGTGGCGAGGATCATTGAAGCAGGCCTAGTTGGCGTGCTATGTGTCCAAATAGTCAAATTAATGAGAAAACTAAAACCAAAAGATCAGCGGAACACAGTCTTAAAGGCCGTCCCACTGGTCCTCTGGGTAACTGTCCTATTGATCCTAAGTTGCGGAGAAGAAATGGGGTGGCCCACAAACATTTTGAAAGTAGTTCGGGGATTGTGTTTACCCATATTCTTTCCCCCCACTCCCAGCAGAACCAAGAGGAACACGTCAAGCCATGGGATGGGGTAAGGATGGCTAAAATAATAGTGCCCCCCCAGTGACAGAACCAATAGGGGAAGCAGGGGTATTAATAGAGGTAGAGGAGAGTAGAATATGGTTCATAGACATGTGGGCAAGACATTTAGATGCCCTTAAGGCATATACAAATTGGGGGGGTTGTGGCCAATTGGAGCCATTGCCACTAGGGATAGACTCTACCAACAAGGTAGTGTTAGGCAGAACCACCTTCATATGTGCTCATTGTTACCAAGGGGGTGTAGCATACCGCATTAGGCGTAGCCATGACCCCATTGGTACTTATGCGGGCCCAGTGACTTTGTGGGGAGCCACGGGGCCAGTAACAGAGGAGGGGGGACAGATGGATCAGGAAGTTGAGTCCCAACGGACCCAACCTGAATCTCTGGAAAAGCGAATCATGGCCCAGAAAGGCATGGAGAAAGCCGGGATACCGAACCTTGACCCTTAACCACCGGAGGGTGTCTGGGTACGCTGACCGGGCAGTGGGACGAGGCTCTGGTAGTCAAAGACCTGGAAGCCCATTGGTCTCAGGAAGACCTCACCATGCTAAAACAGAGCCCTTGGTTCATGTACGGGAGTGCTAGATCACTACGGAGTTGCCAAATCTTCCCACCAAAATGGGAAAGACTCAGCTGTGGCCAGTGGAACCTAAGCAATTATGTGGCCACAATTATGTAGCGCAGACGATAAAATAGCCATCAGAAAGGCTAGGAGAGAGCCAATGTCCAAAGTGATTGGGTGTACTGAGACAGGGGGAAGTGAAACTCTGACTGACTTCAGTAGGAAGCACAGAAGAGGAACCCAAATAGGCCTTAGGAGGCAAAATGGGTTCAGACTTAGGGAGCCAGGGAGTCATAGACATTCCTTCGGGCACACTTGTATTACCTCAGTGGCCCCCAGACCCCAGCAAAGAGGGCCTGAAAGGAATGGTCCAGACACAAAGTTAGAGCTAAGATATAGGGAGAACCTCGCAGACTTAGGCCATAGACTGGTCGACTTGACCCTGGCCGCAGAAAGAGATGTAGGAGCTCTGACCCAGAAAGAACCCCAGGGGAACGATGGACCTCAAAGTCGCAGGGACAAAAAGAGAACCAGGAAGGGGCAAGGCAGACAATAGGAGAATAACCTTTCTTTCTCCAGGGCCCCATGGAAGACATCCAGTCCGGGGAAGAAGATTGGGAAGAAGAAGAAGTTAATAGGCCAATAGGGCATAGAGTAATGACCAGATGGCAAGAATTAGAAAGTAAGGGTATGCCAGAGTTCCCAGACACTAGGAATTATCCTATAGGGTGGATAGCACCGGTAATAATAATTCCTCACCCAGACGCTTTTAAAACCTGTGGTTCATGTGATAGAAGTACTGAAGGGGTACTCAGCGGGAGATTAATGTTAAGAGGACGGCTGTGAGACAGCGTATGTATGATGTGTCTAGCCCTCAGAAATAAGTGGCCAAAACTAAAACCCATAGTAAACAAGGGAAACAAATGGGGACATGTAGAAGAGCCAGAAGAGTTAAATTTAACAATGCTTTACAAGGGACAAGAAGTAGACTGGGATAAGAGAACTGGCACTGTTGAATTGCATGGGATGGCTTACGAGACCTATTCAACAGGTTGGAGAAGAAGGACAACAGAGACGGGTTCAAAGATGCACAGGCTGTGAATCAGGAACCAGAGGAAAGTACACCTGCCAGTGGGGCAAAAAGGATGGTGTTAGTGTTATGCCGCTTTGCAAGAGATGCTTATGTTGTCAGAGTTGCGCTAGAAAAAGGCAGGAGTGGTATAGCGAGGACGAACATGAGGTTTGGCCTATGGAGAGAGAATATGCTGATATATTTGAACATGGTAGAATAGCTACTAGAAGTAGACATACAGATGGTGTGTATTTGAGAATGAGGGTCAGAGCTGACCCTGAAGGAACCATGCCGGGTCATAGTAGCTGGGCAACAGTATGGGGAATAACGGCTAGGTCAGACGGACTAGTGCTAGGAATAACCAGAGTTGATAATCAGAGTCCGGTTAGGGGCACTAAGAGAAGAGGGACAGGGGTAGATCCTGGAGAGGGTGTAGTAAAACGCCAAATGGATCTACCTCCTGGTCCTCTTCCCCTGTCTTACCCACCAAGGGTAGAGACAGAGATGACCTCGCCTACTGAAATACCGGATTGGGCAAAGCCACCAGAAGACGACTCAAGCCAACCAACTACTGAACCTGACTGGAGGCAGGAAGAATCACCCTCTGCCTCAAGTGACACCTCTGAATGGGAACAGCTGATAGACTCATTGCTGATAGAGTAAGGGCACTGTCATGACCAGAGGCCCATATATGCACTGTAAGAAAAGTGTTTCCTCATTGTTGCTAGAGTAATGGGCACTGTCATAACCAGAGGCCCATATATGCACTGTAAGAAAAGTGTTTCCTCATTGTTGCTAGAGTAATGGGCACTGTCATAACCAGAGGCCCATATATGCACTGTAAGAAAAGTATTTCCTGTTGTAAGATATGTCATCACCCTCTCTGCTCTGAGGGAATGGGAGGAGCAGCAGATCGGGTGCAGAGAATCAAAAGGTATATAAAGAGACATTTGCCATTACTTTGGCGCTGACTTCTTGAATTCTGAATTCATTTAGACAACCATTTGACTTCGGGTAAGTTGACACCTGACTCAAATTACTTAAGATTCTAACTTGTTGGATCTGAGAAGTGACTCTCCGATATACCGTTTAACTATCGATCAGCTGTTTTGTCGCTTTGCGCCAGGTACGTGGGTGCTGATGCAAATATATCCAGAGAGTTCTCTGTAGCCTCTCGATTGAGCTCAGCATCTCGACCTCGTTGCGAGCCGCGGACACTGCGGTAGTTCAACGGGTTTAACTATCGATCAGCTGTTTTGTCGCTTTGCGCCAGGTACGTGGGTGCAGATGCAAATATATCCAGAGAGTTCTTTGTAGCCTCTCGATTGAGCTCAGTGTCATGCAGGTGAAAGAGGACCCAAAAGCGACTTAACAGAAACAGAGTTTATTCAAGTCCAAACAGAAAACGACAAATCCTGAATCCTTAACAGGAAATGTCCAAACAGGGAATAACAGAAATCCTCTAGTCTGTAGAGGGGAATAACCGGAGAAGCGGCCACAGACTGCAGGTCGCTTCGGGTAGGCGCAGGCCGTAGCTGACAGAGACACCTGCTCACACGCAGCATCTGATGAAGGCAAAAACACGACAGGACAGGGCGATACACAATCACAGCATGGTGAATTCTAAACAAGGAACCGACAGGACAGGAACGGAACACAAAGGAAGAAATAGGGACTCTAATCAGGGGAAAGGATCGGGAACAGGTGTGGGAAGACTAAATGATGATTAGGGGAATAGGAACAGCTGGGAGCAGGAACGGAACGATAGAGAGAAGAGAGAGCGAGAGAGTGAGAGAGGGAGGGGGAGAGAGAGGGATAGAAAGAGGGAAAGAACCTAATAAGACCAGCAGAGGGAAACGAATAGAATGGGGAGCACAGGGACAAGACATGATAATAAATGACAAACATGACAGTACCCCCCACTCACCGAGCGCCTCCTGGCGCACTCGAGGAGGAATCCTGGCGGCAACGGAGGAAATCATCGATGAGTGAACGGTCCAGCACGTCCCGAGACGGAACCCAACTCCTCTCCTCAGGACCGTAACCCTCCCAATCCACTAAGTATTGGTGACCCCGTCCCGAGAACGCATGTCCATGATCTTATGTACCTTGTAAATAGGTGCGCTCTCGACAAGGACGGGAGGGGGGAGGGAAGACGAACGGGGTGCGAAGAAAGGGCTTAACACAGGAGACATGGAAGACAGGATGGACGCGACGAAGATGTCGCGGAAGAAGCAGTCGCACAGCGACAGGATTGACGACCTGGGAGACACGGAACGGACCAATGAACCGCGGAGTCAACTTACGAGAAGCTGTCGTAAGAGGAAGGTTGCGAGTGGAAAGCCACACTCTCTGGCCGCAACAATACCTTGGACTCTTAATCCTGCGTTTATTGGCGGCTCTCACAGTCTTCCCCGCAGACAAAGGCAGACCGGTAATGAAGTCTAAGGCGATCTGAGACCATGGTCGAGAAGGAATGGGGAGCGGTCTGAGACGACCGGCAGGAGGAGAGTTACCCGACTTAGTCTGCGCGCAGTCCGAACAAGCAGCCACGAAACGGCGCGTGTCACGCTCCTGAGTCGGCCACCAAAAGCGCTGGCGAATAGACGCAAGAGTGCCTCGAACACCGGGATGACCAGCTAACTTGGCAGAGTGAGCCCACTGAAGAACAGCCAGACGAGTGGAAACAGGAACGAAAAGGAGGTTACTAGGACAAGCGCGCGGCGACGCAGTGTGCGTGAGTGCTTGCTTAACCTGTCTTTCAATTCCCCAGACTGTTAACCCGACAACACGCCCATAAGGAAGAATCCCTCGGGATCAGTAGAAGCCACAGAAGAACTAAACAGACGGGATAAGGCATCAGGCTTGGTGTTCTTGCTACCCGGACGGTAAGAAATCACAAACTTGAAACGAGCGAAAAACAACGCCCAACGAGCTTGACGGGCATTAAGTCGTTTGGCAGAACGGATGTACTCAAGGTTCTTATGGTCTGTCCAAACGACAAAAGGAACGGTCGCCCCCTCCAACCACTGTCGCCATTCGCCTAGGGCTAAGCGGATGGCGAGCAGTTCACGGTTACCCACATCATAGTTGCGCTCAGATGGCGACAGGCGATGAGAAAAAATAAGCGCAAGGATGAACCTTATCGTCAGACTGGAAGCGCTGGGATAGAATGGCTCCCACGCCTACCTCTGAAGCGCCAACCTCGACAATGAATTGTCTAGTGACGTCAGGAGTAACGAGGATAGGAGCGGACGTAAAACGTTCTTTTTAGAAGATCAAAGCTCCCTGGGCGGAACCGGACCACTTAAAACACGTCTTGACAGAAGTAAGAGCTGTGAGAGGGGCAGCAACTTGACCGAAATTACGAATGAAACGCCGATAGAAATTAGCGAAACCTAAAAAGCGCTGCAACTCGACACGTGACCTTGGAACGGGCCAATCACTGACAGCTTGACCTTAGCGGAATCCATCTGAATGCCTTCAGCGGAAATAACGGAACCGAGAAAAGTAACGGAGGAGACATGAAAAGAGCACTTCTCAGCCTTTACGTAGAGACAATTCTCTAAAAGGCGCTGTAGAACACGTCGAACGTGCTGAACATGAATCTCGAGTGACGGAGAAAAAATCAGGATATCGTCAAGATAGACAAAAACAAAGATGTTCAGCATGTCTCTCAGAACATCATTAACTAATGCCTGAAAAACAGCTGGCGCATTGGCGAGACCGAACGGCAGAACCCGGTACTCAAAATGCCCTAACGGAGTGTTAAACGCCGTTTTCCACTCGTCCCCCTCTCTGATGCGCACGAGATGGTAAGCGTTCGAAGGTCCAACTTAGTAAAGCACCTGGCTCCCTGCAGAATCTCGAAGGCTGATGACATAAGGGGAAGCGGATAACGATTCTTAACCGTTATGTCATTCAGCCCTCGATAATCCACGCAGGGGCGCGCAGAGTACCGTCCTTCTTCTTAACAAAAAGAACCCCGCCCGGCCGGAGAAGAAGAAGGCACTATGGTACCGGCGTCAAGAGACACAGACAAATAATCCTCGAGAGCCTTACGTTCGGGAGCCGACAGAGAGTATAGTCTACCTCGAGAGGAGTGGTCCCCGGAAGGAGATCAATACTACAATCATACGACCGGTGAGGAGGAAGGGAGTTGGCTCGGGACCGACTGAAGACCGTGCGCAGATCATGATATTCCTCCGGCACTCCTGTCAAATCGCCAGGTTCCTCCTGAGAAGTAGGGACAGAAGAAACGGGAGGGATGGCAGACATTAAACACTTCACATGACAAGAAACGTTCCAGGATAGGATAGAATTACTAGACCAATTAATAGAAGGATTATGACATACTAGCCAGGGATGACCCAAAACAACAGGTGTAAACGGTGAACGGAAAATCAAAAAAGAAATAGTCTCACTGTGGTTACCAGATACTGTGAGAGTTAAAGGTAGTGTCTCAAATTTGATACTGGGAAGATGACTACCATCTAAGGCAAACATGGGCGTAGGCTTGTCTAACGGTCTGAAAGGAATGTTATGTTCCGAACCCATGCTTCGTCCATGAAACAACCCTCAGCCCCAGAGTCAATCAAGGCACTGCATGTAGCACCCGAACCGGTCCAGCGTAGATGGACCGACATAGTAGTACAAGATCTAGATGAAGAGACCTGAGTAGTAGCGCTCACCAGTAGCCCTCCGCTTACTGATGGGCTCTGGCCTCTTACTGGACATGAATTAACAAAATGTCCAGCAACTCCGCAATAGAGGCACAGGCGGTTGGTGATCCTCCGTTCCCTCTCCTTAGTCGAGATGCGAATCCCTCCCAGCTGCATGGGCTCAGTCTCAAAGCCAGAGGAGGGAGATGGTTGCGATGCGGAGCAGGGAAACACCGTTGATGCGAGCTCTCTTCCACGAGCCCGGTGACGAAGATCTACCCGTCGTTCTATGCGGATGGCGAGAGCAATCAAAGAGTCCACATCTGAAGGAACCTCCCGGGAGAGAATCTCATCCTTAACCACTGCGTGAGTCCCTCCAGAAAACGAGCGAGCAGCGCCGGCTCGTTCCACTCACTAGAGGCAGCAAGAGTGCGAAACTCAATAGAATAATCCGTTATGGACCGTTCACCTTGGCATAAGGAAGCCAGGGCCCTAGAAGCCTCCCTACCAAAAACTGAACGGTCAAAAACCCGAATCATCTCCTCTTTTAAAGTTCTGGAACTTGTTAGAGCAATCAGCCCTTGCCTCCCAGATAGCTGTGCCCCATTCTCGAGCCCGGCCAGTAAGGAGTGAAATGACGTAAGCAACCCGAGCTCTCTCTCTAGAGTATGTGTTGGGTTGGAGAGAGAACACAATCTCACACTGCGTGAGAAAGGAGCGGCACTCAGTGGGCTGCCCGGAGTAGCAAGGTGGGTTATTAACCCTAGGTTCTGGAGGCTCGGCAGGCCAGGAAGTAACAGGTGGCACGAGACGAGACTCTGGAACTGTCCAGAGAGGTCGGAAACCTGAGCGGCCAGGTTCTCCACGGCATGGCGAGCAGCAGACAATTCCTGCTCGTGTCTGCCGAGCATGGCTCCTTGGATCTTGACGGCAGTGTAACGAGCGTCTGAAGTCGCTGGGTCCATTCCTTGGTCGGTTCCTTCTGTCATGCAGGTGAAAGAGGACCCAAAAGCGACTTAACAGAAACAGAGTTTATTCAAGTCCAAACAGAAAACGACAAATCCTGAATCCTTAACAGGAAATGTCCAAACAGGGAATAACAGAAATCCTCTAGTCTGTAGAGGGAATAACCGGAGAAGCGGCCACAGACTGCAGGTCGCTTCGGGTAGGCGCAGGCCGTAGCTGACAGAGACACCTGCTCACACGCAGCATCTGATGAAGGCAAAAACACGACAGGACAGGGCGATACACAATCACAGCATGGTGAATTCTAAACAAGGAACCGACAGGACAGGAACGGAACACAAAGGAAGAAATAGGGACTCTAATCAGGGGAAAGGATCGGGAACAGGTGTGGGAAGACTAAATGATGATTAGGGGAATAGGAACAGCTGGGAGCAGGAACGGAACGATAGAGAGAAGAGAGAGCGAGAGAGTGAGAGAGGGAGGGGGAGAGAGAGGGATAGAAAGAGGGAAAGAACCTAATAAGACCAGCAGAGGGAAACGAATAGAATGGGGAGCACAGGGACAAGACATGATAATAAATGACAAACATGACACTCAGTATCGCGACCTCGTTGCGAGCCACTGACACTGCGGTAGTTCAACGGGGTTGAGAGCACTCTAGTCCTTAAGGTTATCCCTTGCTTTCTCTTATGGATGTCTGAATTGACCCTGTGGTTTTGCGCCAGGTACGTGGGTGCTGATGCAAATATATCCAGAGAGTTCTCTGTAGCCTCTCGATTGAGCTCAGTATCGCGACCTCGTTGCGGACACAGACTTTTTGAATATTCCATTTGGGGCAGGGAATCACCAGCGGGTTCTCTCATCTGAGCCAAACTTGAATCTCTCAATTTAGTAAAGCACCGACTCCAAGTCAACCTCTCAGCCAGTAGAGGGGAGTCGCTACTAACTAAATTCTAAACAGAACTCTGACCGATTGAAACTCTGCTCCTGATCTCGTGGGTCTCCTCGTCATCTCTCAAAGGTAATTAAATAACTATTACAAGTATTTAATATAGAGATAAGTGTTATCATTGTACCAGGCATTTTATAAGAGCATTAAGTCAATTGCATGTTTTTGATTAACGCTGTGTGTGACCGAGTAACAATTGTGTATTTTGAAGTGTGTTTGATTGTAAAAGACAAAAACAGAGTGTTTTCAAAAATAAATGGTAGTCTTGTTTTGTCTCGAGTAAACGATTCTATTAAAGACAGTTAACGGCACGGGAGATAACAACTCTGACACTCCCGCTACCGGGACACTGGAAACGGAGAATCGGGGCTCTATGACGGAATGAGTTACTGTTAAAAGACAAAGAGGAAGGTGTGTCCAGTAGTGATTCATTTAATTGTCTTATCGATCTATCTAAGTTTTGTTATCCAAGCGATACATAGCCGACGGGCAGAGTAGTGAGACTAAGTTGACTAAAGGTCTTCACACTTTAAACTAGATACATCACAGAGGGAAAACACTCAACCCCAGGGAAATCATATAGAGACTGGTAGGACTAGTGCTTAATAATAACTCAAGGATCAATTAGTGGTGAAACAAAGAGTCTAGAGGATAAAGGTGGGGTTCGCACATCCCAGCTAGAGCTAGACCGTTGAGAGTGACAAGGCAAAAGACCTCTCTACGCGGACAACGTTTCGATATAGAAAGAGAGGCAGGGCCACGCGAGCGGTCCTGGTTATACCGAGATAACCTGAAGTACCTATAGTGCCCTGTCCAATCCAGGGAACGGGACGCTAACCACCTCTAGCATCCCCGCTGCCGGCCAAGGGGCG